>NW_007245729.1:130055-159920 GCF_000164805.1 Carlito syrichta
TTTTTTGAGTCAGAATCTCTCTCTGTTACCCAGACTGGAGTGCAGTGGTATGCTCACGGCCACCACAGCCTCGACCTGATGGGCTCAGACAGTCCTTCCACCTCAACCTTCCAAACAGCTGGAACTATAAGCATGCTCCATGACACCATGCCCAGCTAATTTTTTTACAATAGTAGAGGCAAGATCTCGCCAAGTTCCCCAGGCTGGTCTTGAACCCCTGGGCTCAGGCAATCCTCTCACCTCCACCTCCCAAAGTGTTGGGATTGCAGGCATGAACCACCACCAGCAAGATTAAAGGTGTGAACTGTTGCCCTTGGCCAGTTCCATTTCTTTTTTGGTGGTAGTTGACTTCATATAAAGTAGTTGATGATGATGAGAAATGGAGCCGGAGCCGGTAATCACGGAACATTTCCTTTTGTAGACACTGTGCTCAGCATTTTATGATGTCATTCAACTTACAACACAACCCTGTGAAGTGGGTCTTGTAACTATTACTGTTATTCCTGTTGCAACTGAGGCCCGAGCTAGTTGTGGACGCAGACTTAGAGGCCAGGAGCAAATGACAACCGAATGCACTGATGACCACGTCCTGATGATTTAATTCAGCATCCAGGGGTTGGTAGTAGGTAGCCATGTCTAGGTGGAAGAATTCCATTTTACTTCTCTTTCCTCTTAAAGATTTCATAGCAAATTACTTTGATAAATGACTATAAACTAAGCATTATATACACAGAGTGCCCCAAAATGTATACACATTTTATGAAAGGAAAAAACTGTATTAAAATTGTAATACTCAGTGCATAGCAATAGGCCGGGCTCGGTGGCTCAGCCTGTAATCCCAGCACTTTGGGAGGCCGAGGTGAGTGGATTGCTTAGGCCCGCAGGTTCAAGACCTGCCCGGGCAACTTTGTGAGACTTTATCTCTACAATAAATAAATAAAAAACTAGCCTGGCGTGGTGGCACGCACCTGTAGTTCCCGCTACTTGGAAGGCTGAGGTGGAAGGATGGCTGGAGCCCAGCACGGCAAGGCTGCGGTGGCCGGGAGCGTGCCCCTGCACTCCAGCCTGGGTGACAGAGTGAGACTCCGACTCAAAAAAAAAAAAAAAAACCAATAACAAAAGATGAATACAAGTCACATTTGACTTCTGCAATGACAGGAGATGCTCAAAGTGGTCACCATCAGCGTCCAGACACTTCTGATGACGGTGAACTAAAAGTAATACATAGATAACATCTCTTAAAATGTGTATACTTTTTTTTGGCACCCTTGGGATTTGGATTGCAAGTGTTCAGATCTGTTGTGGCTTAGAAAATAAAATCTGACCCTGTAGTTCTAACAATTCTGGAGGCGGGGGTGAGAGGATTGCCTGAGCCCAGGGGTTTGAGACCAGCCTGGATAATTTGGCAAGACCTCTTCTCTGCAATAAATCAAAAAATTAGCTGGGCATGGTGGGGCGTGCCTGTGGTTCCAGCTACTTGGAAGGCTGAGGTAGAAGGATCGCCTGAGCCCATCAGGTTAAGGCTGCGGTGGCCGTGAGCGTGCCACTGCACTCCAACCTGGGTGACAGAGTGAGACTCCTACTCAAACAAACAAACAAACAAACAAATAAAAACCTGTGTCAGAAAGTGACTTGAATATGTCTTTTTTCCGGCTATGGTAGGAGCTGTCTGCAGAGTGGATGCATTAACAATAGATCACTTTTAGATCTCAAGAGCAGTGCAGTTGACTTCTAAAACCTTGACAGTGAGCACACTTTGATTGATATTGATAGTGTAAGAAACATGTGGCAGCAGAAATAATAAACCATGTGTTTCCTTCTTGGGAAGAGCTAAGCTTTTCCACGAGGGAAGCTGGAGACAGAATTTTAAATGTTGTTAATTCATACATTTAGTCTAATTTTCTTTCTCAAACAGGAAATCAGTCAAGATCATTTTGCTTCCATCTTAGTTTACTTAATTCAACTGTTCCCTGCTTATTTTATTTTTACAGTTGACAAACTGAGTCCTTTGAAATGGCTGATCATTTCCTAGCTATGATGTCAGCCAGTGTGAGCTGGAGTGATTGAGAACAAATAGAAAGATGTCTAATTTTGGTTGTCTTTCTTGAATTTCACCAAGATATCTACGTGGTAAAAAGTCCAGTTGGTGTTGCAGCTCGTTGAAAGTTGCTTAGTCTGAAATCACAGTATTCTGGCTATTTTTCATCTTTCAGTTTTTTATTATTTTTTTTTTTTTTTGAGTTGGAATCTCATTCTGTCACCTGGGCTAGAGTGCAATGGCACGCTCATACCACTGCAATCTTGACCTGCTGGGCATAGGCGATCCTTCCATTTCAGCCTTCCGAGGAGCTGGAACTACAGGTGTGTGCCACCATGCCTGACTAATTTTTTGATTTATTGTAGAGACGAGGTCTCACCAAGTTGCCCAGGTCTTGAACCCCTGGGCTCAAGCAGTCTTCTTGCCTCTGTCTTCCAAAGTTCTAGGATTACAGGTGTGAGCCACTGTGCCTGGCTTCAACTTTTTGATAAAGGCAGCTTTTGTTTTAGATATTACTTAGTTTACTTTCAAAATCTGGCCAGGTGCAGTAGCTCACGCCTATAATCCCAACACTTTGGGAAGCAGGGGTAAGAGGATTACTTGAGCCCAGGAGTTCAAGACCAGTCTGGGCAACATAGCGAGATCTTGTCTCTACCAAAAATAAAAAAAATTAGCCAGTTTGGTGGCATGTGCCTATAGTTCCAGCTACTTGGGAGGCTGAGGTGGGAGGATTACTAGAACCCAAGAGGTTGGGGCTGTGGTGAGCCATGATCATGCCACTGCACTTCAGCCTTGGTGACAGAGTGAGACCCCAACTCAAAAAAATCTGTCCAAATCTAATGATGTGTGTGTCCTTAGGCATGGCTCCAGAGGAAGGCTGGGGGCACATTATCATGATGGTATTGGGACAGGGTCAGGAAACCTGGGTTTTAGTCTTGGTTCTGTTACTAAAATGACTATTGAACCTTGGGAAAATTCGTTATCTTTTCTGAACTCCATTGTCTCTTTTGCAAAAGGGTAGAATCGGCTCCAATGCTGATTTTAGAGCTAAATCTTCATTTTTTCACAAGCCTCATCTGGCAGCCAAAGCTGTGGCCTTCCAAGGAAAAGACAGCTTAGCATGGGGCAGACAGTAGGTTGACAGTGGGAGCCTGGTGGTGCCTCTGGGGCCAAGGCCATCTCCTCCCGAGAGCACTTAGTCAAGAGTGGCATGTAGTTTATGTATGGTGTAGGGCGTGTGCACATGCTCACTTGCAGGGCTTTGGCTTTGCTCAGCACATTCAGAGAAGTGAGTTAAGCTTACCTGTCGTTTTTTTTTTTTGAGTCGGAGTCTTACTCTATCGCCTGGCTGGAGTGCAGTGGCACACTCGTGGCCACCCCAACCTCGACCTGCTGGGCTCCGGTGATCCTTCTACCTCAGCCTTCCAAGTAGCCAGAACTACAGGTGTGTGCTACCACGCCTGGCTAATTTTTTTTTTTTTAATTGTAGAGACGAGGGCTCACCAAGTTGCCCAGTCTGTTCTCGAACCCACATGCTCAGGCAATTCACTTGCCTCAGCCTCCCAAAGTGCTGGGATGACAGGCTGAGCCACTGAGCCCAGCCTTTCCTGTCTTTTTCAGTGGGTTCTTCCAAAAGGTCCGTGTTTTATCAGGATTAAGAGAGGTGTCACTTGGTCCTGAGCACTAGCAAATCACCATGTAACTATGGGTTCGTCTCTACTCAGGGGCATTTCTATTCTTGACACAAGGATAATTTCAGAAAATGCCACTAAAAGTGGCCTCTCCCCTGTGTTTTGCTCTCTCCCCTTCCTGTGTGTTGTACTAGTCCCTTTGGCGTTCTTAGAGGACGCACTTTTTTGTGGACCTGCCTCTTGGTTTTTCAGCTGTTCCCAATTGTTGGGAAAGGTTCACAGTCGCATTTCTTGTTGCAGCCTGGGAAGAAAATGGAAGGATATTTGCCACTGTCCAATTGTCATAATTATAGCATACGACTGCAGAAAGCAGAAAAAGGCAATTAGGGAGAAAAGTCCTTCTTCATCTGCAGAGAAGGCGATAGAAATGGCAAATTTCCCTGCTGATGCTTTGCCCTTTGCCAGTGAATTATTTCAAGAGTTCCTCAGGTCAGGGTCAGGTTTTGCTGTGCCCACATCCAGATTTCTGTGTCTGGAGATCTAAGAATTCTAAGATTGCCATAGACTGACCTCCTCGAAGCCCCTGTGCAGGCCCCTAGGTCACTTCGGAGGTAGGGGAGAATATTCTGGTAGCATTCTTGTTGACTGTACGTCTGAGCCCAAAAGATGATTAAGCACGGTAATTAGTGGCGCTCATCTTCACAAGGTGCATCCTGCTGGGATTGGGATATGTTTGTAACGCTTTATGGTTTATGAGGTTTGTGAGAGGAATGCTCCCAAGAAGACTGGGAACCAGTTGAGCGCTCACTTCATTTGACACAGGAGCAAAGAACTTCAGCTCAATTAATTGACTTTCCTAAGGTCACACGAGGAAGGCACAGCCCCACTGAAGAGGTCTGTCAGGTTGAAGAGGTCGGTCAGGATACAGAAGGACATCGCTGTTGCTTTGCCTTTGTTCCTCTTTGATTTTGTCTCATTTCTTTTCTTGCTTTCTTGTTTTTTTTTTGAGTTGGAGTCTCACTCTGTCGCCCAGGCTGAAGTGCACAATCATGGCCACCGTAGCCTTAACCTGCTGGGCTCAGGCAATCTTTCCATCTCAGCCTTGCAAAGAGCTGGAACCACAGGTGTATGCCACTACACCTGGCTAATTTTTTATTTACTGTGAGATGTCTTACCAAGTTGCCCAGGCTGGACTCGAATTCCTGGGCTCAGGAGGTCTCTTGGCCTCCCAAAGTGCTGGGATTATAGGCATGAGCCACTGCACCCAGCCTTGTCTCATTTCTTTAGGAAAACATTTCCAAGCTCCTATATTCAAGTCTTCCCTTCATGTGTTAATATGTGCCATATTTAGTTATTCAGTGTATTGCTAGTTTTACTATGAGATTTATCTTTTTCTTTTTTGTTCAAAATACAGGATTTGGAGAAAAGTGATGTACTGAGGAAAAATTACCTAGGTAAGTAATGATTTTTTTTTTTACATATGTATATGTTCTCAAGTGTATTTAGCATACATTTTTTCTTTCTGATTTTATTTATGGGTAGATATTGTATAAATATTTACTCTTTGGCCCAGACCAACATTCACCCTCATGAAGACACATGGTGAACACTTTTCGGACTGGCATGTGTATGTGATTGTACTGGAAGTAGCATCGAATATGTAGGATTTAATTTTCTCTGGTGTCATTCACTGACCTTCTGTAAAGGTAAAGCACCATGCCAGGTGTGCACTGTAGACAGTGCAGAGATGAAGAAGGTGTGGTCTCTGTTCTTAGGAACCCACACTGGGTGGGAGAAAAGGACAGGCTGTGGCCTGTGCTCTTGCCTCTTCTGCCTCTGGAGACCCCTCCTCGCCTTTCAGAGTCAGATCCCAGCCACATCTGCCAGGCTCGCCCCGAGCGCACTGGCCTGCACGCAGCTACCCGCTCCTTTGTAAGGTATGGTGCTTCTGTCATGGCCTGGTCACGTCCTTATTTGTAGTCCTTTTAAAACACATCCTCTCCTCATCCCCCAGTATGTTGTGACCGTGCGTTAGTCTTTTGTTAGGTCAAAATCCCAGCAGGGCATCCAAAATGTTAGACCCAAGAGAAGTTCTATGACTGGGTGCCATGCATAAGATACAAAGAAGGGCACAGAAGTTAGATAAAATATAGTTTATTGTGATCTAAGTAAATTGGAGACAGAGAGATATAGAAAGAGAGAGAGAGAAAGATGAAAGAGAGAGAGAGAGGAAGAGAGAGCGGGGGGAGAGAGAGAGAGAGAGAAAGCCAGAGAGGCGAGATTCACCGCCCCAAGGTAGGGGAGGGGGCCAAAGTTTAGGAAAACATGGCGGCCATAGCTCAAAGAGCCACATGGCCTGGTGATTGCTTAACAAAAACAATGGCCATAGTTGAGATTGAATGCCTTTTAAAGCTTCTCTTTGACGTGGGCAGGTCATTCAGGGAATTAGGTGGTGGTCTGTTTCAGGTCATCATGAAGGGCATATGATGCCATGATGATGGATGGGAGGCAGATGGGTGGGTTCGTCACATGACAGCTACCATGGTGACGGGATCTGTCTGTGTCATGAAGGTCACGACATTCTGATTAGGTTAACTTGGTTTAGGCAAATACTTGGACTAGAAAAGCTATTTAGTGTAAAACAAGCTGGGGAGGGGTTATAAAACAATTATCAATAGCTACCTCTGAAAAACTAGTTCTGTCCTTTATTAGCGGGTAAGCTAGGTAACTTTAAGAGAATATGACAGAACTAGGCAGTGTCAAAATGGCTGCTCTTTGCCTATTTCAGATCCACTTTGGCCTTTCTTCTTTATTTTTTAGTTTCCTGGGAAGCATGCTTAGTGTGTTGATGGGTGGGTAAGGCTGCACCTCTGTAGGTGATGATGGGTTTCTCCATGAAGGGTGTGGGCTTTGTCAATGTCCTTCATCCCAGGGTAGGCTATGAGATGTGAAAGACAGCTCTGGGTGGCCGGTAGAAGGAACACATTCCTGGATTGCCTGAGCCCATGGGTTTGAGACCCACCCAGGCGACTTGGTAAGACCTCATCTCTACAATTAAAAAAAAAAAAATTAGCCAGGCAGGGTAGCGTGTGCCTGTAGTTCTAGCTACTTGGAAGGCTGAGGCGGAAGGATTGCTGGAGCTCAGCAGGTCGAGGCTGCGGTGGCCGGGAGCATGCCACTACACTCCAGTCTGGGCAACAGAGTGAGACTATGACAAAATAAAAAGGAACAACACATTTCTTCCTAGGCCTTGCCTTTCTGGGCCTGGATTCTGAGGCATGCAGGAGAGGTGCCTGGGTGGAAGGAGGAGGATGGCCTTTGCTGGGGAGGCATGTTGGACCCACAGGGCCCAGGATTGGGATCTAGGGTCCTGGGAACAGCTGTCTTTAAGGAACATCTGTCTTTAAGGAGCCTCATCCCTTCACACTTTTCCTTCTATTGTCCAACACTCTGCAGGGCCAGTCCTTTCTTTCCACGTGGAGAATTTTTCTCCCTGTGGTCCACCCTGGCGGCTTTGGGCATTTGTTGTATGTTTATTTTGTGGAAGCTGATGAGTCTCTGATTATTAAATGAATCTATTACTGGAGTCTGGAATGTGGGCTTGAAACTACCCAGGGGACATTACCCTGGGCAGGTAAATTTACATTCCTGTAATTGCAAATAGCAAGTGGAGTGATGCCTAACTGGGTCTGACTTCATCTGAAAAAGACCCTGGGGGCTTCTTTGTCACAATCTTTATATGGGCCTGAAGGACCAGGGCTAACTCGGTGACTGAGACCCTGGGTTCACAATACTCAGGGCTGAGTGACAGCCTCTAAGCACAGGTCGGTGCTTTTGTTTTCTCTTTCGGCTCTCTGTCTGATCATGCTTGGCATGGCCCTGTGTGTGTGTTATGTGTGCACATGGATCCCAGCTTTAAATCATAAGGCTGCTTGTTGTTCACCTTTCATCAGAAGAACACCCTGTTGATTTCTCATCAGAAAAACACCAGCATCATGCTGACCCTTCTTCTAGATCATTCCTGACCAGGAGGATGAGCAGTTGGTGGAGTGCTTGGCCCAAGATAGGTGCTCAGAAACGGAAGAAATACGAAGCCTTTGGTTTCTTTTCCTTTCAGAGAAGAATCATTCATCTCCCTTTTCTCTTATTTCCTTGGTTCTGCTGCATTTACCAAATGCTCTCCGCAGCTCACCGTTGTCTTCTGCACACCTTTCCGGTACTTTCCATATCCTGGACTTAGTTCTCTATCTTCCCGTTCTTGCCTGGCACCTTGATCATAATTGTCAGGCACCTAGCATGCAGCCCATTTATTGCACATGCCTGGAGGAGAAACAATGATGCTCCATCTTGAGTTGTCACAATGTTTGCTGAAGGCAAATTGGAGTGAATTTTAAGGAAGTGCAACCGAGATAATAAAGAATTCGAACTGTCTTACTTATTAGCTCTGTGATCTGGGCAGGGGAGCTTAAGAGTCAGGTGCTTGGATCGCATGCCACAGAGAGGACAACCACCAAGATGAGCCCTGGGATCTGGACTCAGCCAGAATGTGATTCAGCCAAGGAAAGGCTTAGGCTGTATGTAAGAAAAGATTTTTTTGGTGCTGCTATGAAGAACATCAGGAATTTAAACATAAGCTGTTTTCAGCACCAAACTGTCCTGAGTGTGCTAACCTGGTTCTTTTCTGGAATGGGTTGGGGCTGGATAGCATGTAAATGATCTTCTGTCAGTCATTATTATCAGGGTTATGAGCGCTTCGTGTCCCCTGCCCCTTTAGCCTTGTTGTTGACAATTGCCCCCCCACGAATCGGAAGAATTTACTTTCTTATTTCAAAGCCTTTTTCCTGTATGGAAGTATAGTGGGTATGTTGCTGAGCTGGGAGCTGGTGAAAGTAGTGGTGGTTGGTTACTGTGGTGAGCATAGGATTAACCTTTTTAACCCTAGATCAGGATTTTTTTTTTTTTTTTAAACTTAACATGAAATACTCTGGTTTTTTTTGTTTTTTTTGAGTTGGAGTCTCACTTAGTCACCCAGACTGGAGGGCAGTGGCGCGTTTCCGACCACCACAGCCTCGACCTGCCGGGCTCTGGCAATCCTTCCGCCTCAGCCTTCCAAGGAGCCGGAACTACAGGCACACGCTACCACACCCGGCTAGTTTTTGATTTATTGTAGAGGCAAGGTCTCGCCAAGTTGCCCGGGCTGGTCTCGAACCTGCGGGCTTAGGCAATCCACTCTCCTCGGTTTCCCAAAGTGCTGATTACAGGCTGAGCCACCGAGGGGCATTACAGGCTGAGCCACCGAGCCCGGCGAAATACTCTTAACATATATAAAGTTACAAAGAGTACTGTAATGAACATCCATGTATCCTACAACTAGATGAAGAAGTGAAACATGACTGTTGGGTTACATCTCGGTGGAACCTACAAAAATGTTAGGGCACACTCCCACCGAGGCCTCCAGAATGTTAGGTTAGGCCCAGTGGAAGTGTGGGATGTCTGGTGTGCAATCCGATGCCACGTGAAAGATGCAAAGAATTGCATAGAAGTTAGATTAGAAAATACAGCTTATTTAGAAAGTAAGTTAGAGAGAGAAAGAGGAGTTTCGCCTCCCCAAGGTAGGGGAGGGGTCCAAAGCTTAAGAAAACATGGCCTGGCCATAGCTTAGCAAGGCAATGGCAAAATGGCTGCTCATGGTTGAGTCCTTTTAACCTTTTCCTTGGATGGGGGAAGGTCATTAAGGTGATTGGGAGGTGGTCTGTTTCTTGCCATCAAGAAGGAGCGGGTAAGCACAGGTACTCACTTCAGGTGATGGACAGCAGGCAGATGGGTGGGTTAGTCACATGATTGCTGCCGTGGTGATGGGCTAGATGGGAGGAGACAAGGGGAGGGTGTGTGTTCCCCCCCAGACTTGTTTGTAATTCACAAACTCCATGACCAAAAGGTGGTCTTATTATTATTTTTATGGCTTTAGCCAGCCAAAGGATGATCTTTGATTTTTATCCTTGTCAAGGAACCTGAAAGTTTACTAGAGTTTATTATACTAAATCATGAATTGAAAGGTTGGGCTGTCCTGGTCTTCCATCTGATGGAGATTTGCAGAGGGGGTGGGGTAGGCTGCCAGCTTGGCCAGCAGTGAAATGTCTGAACGCTTCCTAAAACCTGCCTCCTGGAAATTTATCTATGTCTAACCTGTGCTAGATTCAGAGTGTGTCGGGGTAGAGTCTAAGCAAAAATGGCGAAAAGACTATGCTAAACTAAACTTATTCTAGGTTTCTGTAGGTACCTCCTTTCAATGACTAATAACGGCCGAAGCCTTTTAGTGATGTTTATCATCCTCATGTAATCTTGATACTTTTTTATGCTATGTATGTGTATGTATAGTATGTATTTTCTATATGTTTGTGTTTGTATTTTTGCAAACTGTTGATTATAGTTACTCTGCTACAACTCACCTTTTTCAGGTTTATCTGTGGGATTCGTTTACAGTATCCATCTGGGTTGGTACATGGAGTGTGCTGGCTAATTTTTATTGCTGTATAGTATTCCAGTTTGCATTTCTTGTTTGAGGGTATTTAGTTTGCTTTGGCTTTTTTTCCTTTTATCCAGTGCAACTGTGAACATTCTTGTGCACACATGAGAGTTTCTCAGCGATGATTAATAGAAATTAATAGAAATTAATGGAATTTCTGGGTCATGGAGAATGGGTGTCTTCAACCTTTTTAAATTCTGCAAAAATTATCCTCTGTAGCTTATTATCTTTATTCTTAACGAAAAGAAGACTTTATATGACTTCTCTTTGGATATGTTCATTTATAATAATGTTTCAGATGTAGCAGGTCCAAGGTAACATTTCAGCTGAAACATAAGACACTTGTTTAAGTCTTATCCGTGTGTCTAGTGAATAGCCCAGAAGCTGATTTAAAATAGAGGCAGGTAAGTGAAATGTTCCTATTTATATAAACTCCTTAGGAAAAGGAATTAGGTCACTTCAGTAGACTGTTCAGCATTTGCTTTTAAATTTTTTATTGAGTTTTAACCAAAGAGCATTTTGGGTTATTTTTAGGGTTTAAATGGCTCACTGTGGAGCTATCTGTGGTATGAATATTTGAGTGAGTGAATAAATGAACGGAGCCATAGAACTGAACATAAGAACAATAAAACGTAATGGAATAAAATTATAACCAAATTAGTGTCCCTGAGCTGAGGTGCTGAAGAGAAAGACTCGTGGTATTTTGTAGGTCCCCACGTGGATTTGCTGGACACCTGGCTAGAGGCTACAGATTATATGACACCTCCCTTCTATTGATGCCTGTCTGGTGGCAGGGTGCTGATGCAATGGCTGTTTTATTCATTTCTTTATTGTGCGTTCAGGCTGGGGAGGCCTGTTCTGCTTCTCCAGGCCAGACCTGAGCATTCACCTTTGTTCCAGGCCTGCTAGTGGTTCTCCCAGCCAGTGGGCAGGACAGACTCCCTGCTCACCATCCATTTATAGTGATGGCCGCCTCGAGGCAAGTCTCAGCAGACTGGCGAATACTGCCAGAGTGTTGTAGGGGAACTTTTCTGTGACACTTCTTACTAAAGCCCTGCTGCTGTGGAATTGTTCTGGCTGGTTTTCTGGAGATAACACTTAATCCTGGCTAGGTGCCTTGTGAGGTGGGGTAGGGATTATTGAGTCATTTATTTGCAAACTCACGGGACATATGAAGTCGTTGAGTTTGGTCTTAAAGGGCCGTCCCGAACATTCTTGAAGCTGTGCAGTTGTGAGCTAGGACTGCATGACAAAACATCGCACACTGTGGCTTAAGCAACAGACATTGATCATCTCCTGGTTCTGGAGGCTAGGAGTCAAGGTGTCCACTGGGTTGGTTCCTTCTGGCTTGATGGAAGGATGTATGCCAGACCTCTCTGCTTGGCCTGTAGATGGCCATCTTCTCAATGTGTCTTCATGTCCTTGTCTTTGTGTGTTTGTCTCTGTCATCCCAGCACTTTGGGAGCCAGAGGCTAGAGAATTGCTTGAGCCCACAGGTTCGAGAGCAGCCTTGGCAACATGGCGAGGCCTCATCTCTACAATAGATCAAAAAATTAGCTGGGCATGGTGGCGCACACCTGTAGTTCCAGCTACTTGGAAGGCTGAGGCAGGAGGATCACCAGAGCCCAGTATGTTGAGGCTGCGGTGGCCATGAGCAACAAGCATGGGCAGCAGAATGAGACTCTGACTCACAAAAAAAATTAAAAAAAAAATAAAGACACCAGTCATGCTGCATCAGGGGTCCCCCCCCCCCAATGACCTCACTTTAACTTGATGCCTTCTTTGAAGATGGAATTCCAAATAAAGTCACAGTCCAAGACACTGGGGGTTAGGACTTAAACATAAGAGCTTTGGGGGGCACAATTCAGCTCATACCAGTAGCAGCACAGTGTAGGATTATGTGGAAATTGTTAAAAAGCTACTTGTGAACATGAGGTTTTTCAGCTTCTAGGAAGGTTAGTGTTCTAGACATTTTCATCCTTTCACACATTTACTGTTATTCTTTCTGACAGATACTGGAACAGATTCACAGTTTGGTACCACAGACTTGGTCTGATACAGTCAGCTCATTTACTTGCTAACTTCTCGGAAGGAAGTTTTGGAAATCGGTTTAAAAAGAAAATTTTATCTCTAGAATTCCATAAAAATTGATTTTTTTTCTCCCCAAGGGTTGATTGCCCGACGGCTTGCCTTGTAGCTGTTGTTTTTCACATGTTTTCAAATTTATTTCAAGCATTGCTAAAAAAAGAAATACCTGAAAAAATTTTTGTTTGTCTGTTTTTTGGTTCTAGACTTAAAAGGAATTGTATTTGTCATCCAGAGTCAAAGTAATTCTTTTCATGCAAAGAGAGCAGAGCAATTAAAAAAAAGCATCTTAAAGCAGGCTGCAAATCTTACAAAGGTACGTAGAGATGGCTTGGGATGTCTGCTAATTATGTATTTCTTAATGTATTTATGTTTCCAAAGCACTTGGTCGGTAGAGAATCAATTTTATTGAGATGAGAATAACTCTTCTGACTCGTTTTGCTTATTTAATATTGATTGTTTATTGTTGAGAATCTGAGAATGCTTTGATTAATTCCTAATGCTGAACGCATCCTAGTCTAGGTTATTATATATATATTTTTTAATTTAAGAGAATTATGTAATTGTGTGGGACTGCTGTAGCTTTTCATGAAGTATAAGAAAAGGAGGTGGAAGAAATAACTTTTTAAAGGCAAGGCTTAAAATAGCAGAGATAATTAATGTTCAAAAATTTTGGTAACAAGTTCTAAGCCAATTTTCATGTTGAAATAACAGTTTCATTAATCTTCGTGCGGCGTTCCTCTATGAGTCTCTTAATCTGTTTTTTTAATTGGATGTCATTAATTTAACTTTGGATTTGATTTATAATGAAATATTCCAGAAGGATTATGGAGAGAAAAATCTACACATGCAGGTACATTTTAATAACAGTTAAAATAGGCACGAACTGAATCTAAAAGAGTTCTAGTAGTGCTGGAGGTTTGGATAAGCGAAGGTCCACCCTCATGTGCTTTCTACCCTGTCGGTGCTTTTTTCTCCAGCCAAGTAAGATAAAAACTCCTTCAAGACCTCTGTGCTGTGTCGCGATGGCCTTCAAGACAGAAGTGCTTGTCTGCAGATAAATGCCATCCTTCTGCTTTCTCAGGAAAGAACTCTTTGACAAGAAACGTGTATGTGTTTGTGACAGGTTGCTTTCTTTCTGTTGGTAGGGGCTGGAAAATAAAGGATCAGAAGTATAAATGGAAACATATTCAAGCCTTAACCATATTCAAGGCAGAGGACTGCTGAGAATAAGGTTTATTTTGCTGCTTCTTCAGAAGCTTTACATATAAACATCATCAAACCTCCCATCCCTGCATGGACAGTTGCCCTACTCGAAACATCGTACTTTCTCAAGAGAGAAGGAAAAAATGACATGCTGTTGATAGGTTGTTATTTGTTAATCAGAGAAAGGGGTGACCTGATAAGTGTAGAATTCTCCTCTTTCTGGAAACCTAACTTGTAGAGATTTTTTCCTACCAAACCTTTCTGGATTTCATCAGAGAGGTGGACACGTGGCAACCTTGACTGACAGCTTTTTCCATCTCTTTGCTGGGAGCTCTAGTGGGGTGACTGGATGCAGGCCTCTGCAGGGAGGAGGGTCACCAGTAGGCTGAATGATCAGTCTCTCCATTGAGTCCAGGCCGGCACAAACTGGGTGTAGCTCAATCAGACCTTGGCAGTGACCACAAGTTGTGTGACCAGTGATGACATCAGAACATAGTTAGGCACCACTTATTGATAGACGAGTTAAGAGCATACTTTCCCCATGTTACCTGCGTGTGTTCCTGCTCCCAGAAATACCTTCTGTCTTGCAGATTTATGTTTTCTAGAAGAGCGGTGGCCAACCTTTTTGGCATCAAGGACTGGGATCATGGAAGACAATTTTTCCATGGCTGGAGCGGGGGTGGATCATCAGATATTAGATTCTCATAATGAGCACACAACCTAGATCCCTGGCATGTGCAGTTCCCAAGAGGGTTCTTGCGCCTATGCAAATCTAATGCCTCTGCTGATCTGACAGAGGGCGGAGCTGTGCTCCCTACCCTCCACCATTCCTGCTGTGCGGCCGGTTCCTAACAGGCCTTGGATCAGTATCCATCTGCAGCCCGGGCCTTGGAGACCCCTATTCTAAATGATTCGTCTACCCTTTAAATCCATACTAATAGTCCTTGTGACTAATGTGGGTAGTGACATCCCTTGCCAGCCACGTCCAGGTTGATTGAATATACCCCCATACTCCCTTTTCTATTTTTCTACTCTTTTTTTAGTGGTGGAGGGGACACAAGTTTTTGTGTGTGCGCACATGGGTACTCATCCTTATCCCTCTGCCTGTCTTTCCCCTTCAATCTTCTGGAAAGTGTAGTTTTCAGCACACCTTGAATCAGTGTTCCTGGGACTTGACTTAAATGGGAATAAGGAGGCTGTGGGCACCTTTTGGTGGAAGGCAATAGAAGCGATAAAATGTTCCTTCTTCGGCCGGGCTCGGCGGCTCAGCCTGTCACCCCAGCACTTTGGGAGGCCAAGGGGAGTGGATTGCCTGAGCCCGTGGGTTCGAGACCAGCCCAGGCAACTTGGCGAGACCTCCTCCCTACAATAAATCAAAAATTAAGCCGGGCTCGGTGGCTCAGCCTCTAATCCCGCGCCTTTGGGAGGCTGAGTTGAGTGGATTGCCTGAGCCCGCGGGTTCGAGACCCTCCTGGGCAACTTGGCGAGACCTCATCTCTACAATAAATCAAAAAGTTAGCCGGGTGTGGTAGCGCGCACCTGTAGTTCCAGCTACTTGGAAGGCTGAGGTGGATGGATTGCCGGAGCCTAGCAGGTCGAGGCTGCGGTGGCCGGGAGCAGCCACTGCACTCCAGTCTGGGTGACAGAGTGAGACTCCAACTCAAAAAAAAAAAAATTAGCCGGGCATGGTGGCATGCAACTGTAGTTCTGGCCACTTGGAAGTCTGAGGCAGAAGGATTGCTGGAGCCCAGCAGGTTGGGGCTGCAATGGCCTTGAGCATGCCACTGCACCCCAGCCTGGGCGACAGAGTGAGACTCCAACTAAAAAAAAAAAAATCCTTCTTCTTTCTTCCTCTTAGGAAAAATGAGAGTTGGGAGGGTCCTGCCGGGGGCTGAGTAAGCCTGCTTCTTTGGGAGGCTCTGGGACTGTAGAGGACAGGGCCCCGGTGCAAGACCTCTGGATGCTTCAAACTGACCGCAGACATCGGGAAGGATGGTTAGAAGTTCCCATTTAAGCAGAACCTGGCAGTTACATTTAGGAATGGAGAACGTGTGTTGGAGCTTCTCCTTGGTGTCTCTCAGGAGTTGAGGCAAAATGGTGAGCAGCTGAGAGGGCGTGGGTCCAGGAGGGTGGTAGGAACCTCTAGTGCTTTTTCCTTTTTGCAAGACAGTTGCACCAGAGCTTTTTAAAAAATTTTTTAAATTTATATTTTATTTTAAAAGATGTGATGCAATTCAGGATTAGGTATACAAGTAGGCATCGTACAGGTAAAGTTTGGGCCTCCCTTTGGTCCCCACTTTGCCTAGTTTGAGATCAGGCACCCTTACCTTTACTGATGTTGAGTCCCCCAACCCACCCACCCCAGCAGTATCCCACCAATACTGTTCTTATATTATTATGGTAAATGTCCAGGGTCCACTTATGAGTGAGAACATGTGGTACTCAGTTCTTTGTGTCTGTGATAGATCACTGAGTATGATAGACTCTAAATCCATCCAAGTTGCTGTGCAGTCTGTATATTTGTCCTTCTTTATGACTGCGTGTACCAGAGCTTCTTTCTTCTTCTTCTTCTTTTTTTTTTGAGTTGGAGCCTCACCCTGTCGCCCAAGCTGGAGTACAGTGCCATGCTCATGACCACCCCAGTGTCGACTGGCTGGGCTCAGGCAGTCCTTCCGCCTCAGCCTTCCAAGTAGCCAGAACTACAGGCACACACTACCATGCCTGGCTAATTTTTTGATTTATTGTAGGGATGAGGTCTCGCCAAGTTGTCCAAGCTGTTCTTGAACCCGTGGGCTCAGGCAATCCCCTCACCTTGGCCTCCCAAAGTGCTGGGATTCAAGTTTGAGACACCACACCCGGCCCCAGAGCTTCTTTACTGACATTTCTGTCTGCGGATCCCAGCTTCGTCTCCCACCACTCGCCTCCCATGTCATACTTTTATTTGTAGTAATTTCCAACTTCTTATGGTTGCGTGGTCACCTCGCTTCATACCTGTGGCTTTTCATAAGTTAATCCTGTTTCCTTGTCAAGTTCCTGTGTCTCCAGGAAGCCTTTCTGTGAATCTTCTTAACTCATATTGCTAAGTCACTTCCTCTTGGATTTCTCTTTTATATCTTTTATAAACTTCTGTTGTATACTTTCCACTTTGTATTACTATTTGTTACCTGTCTGTCTGTCTCTTCCTCAAATCTCGAGAGCAGAGAATAGAATGCGTCTTATTTTTTGATTCCTCAGAACCAAGCATGGTGATGTATGTACTTAGCCTGAGTCCTCCATGAAGGTCAGTTAAATAGAATCCCTGAAATCCATTTTCTCTTGTTTCCCAGAGTTACTATCTTTTCTATTGTAATAGAAGTTTCTTTTTGTTTCTCTTAAATACAGTGTGGACACCTTTGGACACACACACACATGCACACATGCATACACACATTCGGTATTAAATCACAAGTTCTTTAAACACAGACACTTCTTTTGATCCCTTCATTGCACCTTAATTGTAATAGGTAATTAACATATGGCAGTTTAATTGATTTCAAGAAATTTAACAAATTAAAGGGGAAATTTATATTAACTAAATTTATTGTGTCTCCTGGCTAGCTTAGTTGGTAGAGGGCGAGACTTTTCAGAAAATTGTTTTATCCATTTTCTTTTCTTTCTTTCTTTCTTTCTTTCTTTCTTTCTTTCTTTCTTTCTTTCTTTCTTTCTTTCTTTCTTTTCTTTTCTTTTCTTTTCTTTTCTTTTTTTTTGTCTTGTATTTCAAACTTACTCTGTCACCCAAGCTGGGGTGCAGTGGGCGTGATCCTGGCTCACCACAGCCTCTACCTACTAGACTCAGGTGATCCTTCCGTCTCAGTCCCTCCTGAGTAGGGACTGTAGGCACATGCCACGACACCCGGCTAATTTTTTTATTTTCTTGTAGAGATGATGTCTCGCTGTGTTGCTCAGGCTGGTCTCGAACTCCTGGGCTCAAGTGATTCTCCTACCTTGGACTCCCAAAGTGCTGGGATTACAGGCGTGAGCCACCATGCCTGGCCCATATTTACTGACTTATTTTGGGAAAAGTACTGGAGATACAAAGATCAACAAGACATCGATCCTTGTACTCAAAGAACCCACAGTCCTGGAGAGGAGACAGGCTGTTTAGCCACCAGTTTTAACACCAGGTGCAAGTGCAGCGATGGAAGGGTGCCCTGGGGAGCACAAAGAGGGGCCCCTGCCATGGCTAGATGGGTCAGAGGCAGCTGAGGCGGGGATAGGTGCCGGAGGAGGGATTTCTGAAAGAACTGAGCTAGAACCATGCCTACCTATTAGGCCCTCGCAAGGTTGAGGACCGGGTGAGAGGGGGAGGCCTGCCTGGGTAAAGAGGACAGCAGGTGAGGCAGATTGTGAGAAGCAGGAGCATGGCATTGTGGGCACTGCATGCCGTCTTGGGACTGGTGCACCATGGGGGCGGCCGTGTGGGCGTGAGCCTGGGAAGTCAGGTGGGCACTTGGTTACAGCAGAATTGTATGTCCTCTGAGAAGCCAGGCCTTTTTCAGGGACTGTGCTGGCATCATGAGGGCTATCTCTTGGATATATGAAACATTTAACATCTCCGACCCTTGACAGTACATGTAGGGGTGACTCCTGGTCGCTGCTACAGCTAAAAGTGCCCCTTGGTTGAGGATTACTTCTAGGGAGAGCTTTAGGGATAGACCTGATCAGAGTTCTTTGTTTATTTTTTCGAGTTGTGGTCTTACTCTGTTACCAGGCTGGAGTACAGTGGCATGATCACAGCTTCCCGCAGCCCAGACCTCCTGGGCTTAGGTGATCCTTCGACCTCAACCCCCTGAGTAGCTGGGACTCCAGACACGCACCACCACACTGGTTAACTTTTTTTTATTTTATTTTTTATTTTTTTTGTAGAGAGGGGGGTCTCAGTATGTTGTCCAGGTTAGTGTTGAAATCCTGGACTTAAACAATCGTCCTGCTTCTGCTTCCCAAGTAGCTGAGACTACAGGCTTGTGCCACCATGCTAATGTTTTTATTTTTTGTAGAGACAAAGTCTCCTGTGTTTCCCAGGCTGGCCTTTCTCCTTGGGCTCAAGCAATCCTCTTAACTTGGCCTCCCAAAGTGCTGGGATTACAAGTGTAAACCACCATGCTTGGCATTTTAAAGCTACCCCTCTGGTGGCTGTGGGGAGGACAGCTTTAAGAGAGTCAGGACTGGGTCGGGGTGTTTAATTCTAAGGCTGTCATACTAGTCTCGGGCTGTGCCACTCAGGTCCTGTTCTACCGGGCTGTGGACCTGACCTGGGCATGGTGTAGGGGCCATCAGGGCTGATGGGGGATATTGACACAGGCTGATGGAGAAGACAGGACCACTCCCAGCTAGGACTCAGATGAGGCGAGCCCTCCATGTGAGCCTGAGGACGAGTTTGCAGGTTTAGAGGGTGAAGGTGACTCATAGATCACATCTGAGGTGGAGGTGTGAGTGGCCAGGGGCTGGACGTTTGTTTTAAGCTGGTGGCTTTGAGAGTTGGCATCAAATGTAGGCAGTGGCTAGAGGCTTGGAGGCTGCTTCCAGAGAGAGGCAGAGCCAAAGCAGACTGTTACTGTTATTATTTTAATTTTCTTCTTTTTTTTTTTTTGAGACAGAGTCTTGCTTTATTATCTAGGCTGGAGTGCAGTGGTTCGATCATACCTCACAGCAGCCTCAAACTGCTGGGCTCAAGTGATCCTCCTGCCTTAGCCTCCCAAGTTGCTGGAACTACAGGTGTGAGCCACTACATTCAGCTTTTAATTTTTATTTTTACATGTGGTTAGAGAAAAAGCCACATAACAAAATTTCCATTTTACATGTACAAGTCAGAAGTGTTAAGTAGATTCATGTTGTGCAACAGATCTCCCAAATTCTTTTCATCTTGCAGAAGTGAAACTCTGCACCCATCAGACAACTGTCCGTTCTCCCAGCCCTAGCCCTGGCAACCATCATTCTACGTTTCTGGCTCTGAATTTGACCCCACGTGGAAGTGGAGTCATAAGCGCATTTATCCATTTGTGACTGGCTGATTTCACTTAATACTCATGTCTTCAAGGTTCATCTGTGTTGCAGTGTGTGCCAGAGTATGCCTTTTTTAAAAAAAAGGTGGAATGTTGTTATTATTCTTATTTGGACAAACTGTGTTGTTGCAGGTAAACTCAATCCACTGTGATAGACATTGCCATCTGCAGACACCGATTTCTGGGGTACTCATTGTCCATGAGCTCCCCTGAGGTGTACTTTGTCCTTTAGTGTATCTGTCCTGTCCTTGGACTCCAGAGGGAGGTGGGACCTGTTTTGTATCCCCCACAGCACCTGGTGGGATGCCAAGCACACCCCATATAAAAATCGTGTTTTCACCAATGCATTTTTCTCAGCTTTTGAAGCTTAGGAAATAGCTCCATTTCTCTAAAGTATTTCATTTCTCCAGTGTTTTATTCTGTGCTCCTATTTAGTTTTACTATGCTTATGCCAAATTTTTAATTGTCCTTTATTTACATTTACAATTCGCTGTTTAGACAACCTGTTGAATACTGGAATTAGATTGCCACTAGGTGGCAATATTGGTTTTAAATTTAAAGACATGTAATTAAGCAAAATCATTAAGCAAGCCCCCCCAGCCCCCGTCATTTAGTTTCTGTGATAGTAAATAGAGCCTAGACTAAAGTGATGAGGAGACCTCTCTTTAATTGTATGATAGTCCGTTATTGCTATTCTGGAATTCTTTCCTCGGGTGGAAGCCAGCAATGTAGTACTTGAAGTAGTTTCGACAAAACTTTAACACTTGGATTTAATTTGCTCATGAGATCCAAAGTGTGCTGTTAAGAATAATTTCATATTTGGATTACCAAGTCTTTTGGCAGGTGAAATAGCCAGAAATATTTTAGTGTTTGCAGTTATACTTGATACTGGATCATTTATTCGTTATAGAGTTTTTCATGCCATATATGTGATTAAAAGTCGACTTTATTCCACGAATGGCACTTTTGAGATCTGTAAATTGTTGACTACTAAAATAGGGTCTGTAGACAATACCTGAGGGACAGTGATGAGATACCCTGACCTGAAACCACATGAAAGCAGAGAAATAAGATGAACTTCTGAACATTAAGTGCTGAAATCCACAAAGCATAGGGAGGCAAAGTCACTTTAAAGAGGACTGATGGCTCCCTAATTAGAACTTAACTGGACTTGGTTTGGTTTGAGAAATTGACATACTCTCGAGAAAGAATTGATGGCTCTGTCAGCCAAGATTCTGAAAAGGGGAAAGATGTGAAAGGCATCCCCGGGACTGTGGTGGGAGCATGCTGGCTTCTCCAGATGGGGCCTCATTGCCGTGGCGTGGCAGGTGTGCCCTGTGCCCCTACTGGATGGGAAGTCTGGGTCCCTTGTGTCACCTGGGACCTGAACTACGAAGCCTTCAGATTGCAGTTTTGGAGTCTGTATATATGCCCACCATGAGCGTTCATAAAAACTGCTTGGTGAGGGAGAAATCAGCAGTAAGTTTTATCATTTGAATATTTATCTGATAGCCCAAAATGTCTATTCCTCCCACAATACCAGATGTCTAGAACTGCTGTTTATTCATGACTCCTGTCATGTTGCATTTGACTACAAAGTCTGCTGCAAAATTAAGGTGCAAGCAATTGAATGGTTTCTGTGATTATGCATCTACTTCCAGCTATTCTCCTTACAGAGAGACCTATTTTGCCTCAAGGGGCTGAAATGCGACCTTATTAAAAACACAAATATTTTTCATCATTACAGTGTACATATAAAAACACGAAAGAGCCTAACTAACTTTCAACACTATATCGGGAGTTGTTACTAGAG
Source organism: Carlito syrichta (assembly GCF_000164805.1). Classification (NCBI taxonomy): domain Eukaryota; kingdom Metazoa; phylum Chordata; class Mammalia; order Primates; family Tarsiidae; genus Carlito; species Carlito syrichta. The sequence goes on from NW_007245729.1 coordinate 151,396, forward strand.
GCGTGAAACCTGTTCACTTGTTTTCTAGAACAGTTTGGGTCATTGTATGTTCTCATTAACCAGTTCAAGCTCCAGTTTTGAAGCTTATAATGGAATTTATAATGACTTTGAAGTTTATAATTACATATTTCTTGTCATCTGTAAGTCAGCAGACTTTACCAAGTGCTATTCTGTGCACAGAGTAAACCACTCTAGATGACTCTGGCGCAGAGGGTTAGAAAGGACATTCTAGTTCTTTGAATTACTTATAAGGAGTCACTATTTCATATATAAACAGCTATATCGTTAAGCAGAGATTAAAAGTACAGAATAAGCATCTTAAAGTATTTACCCAACAGGCTGGGCACGGAGGCACATGCCTGTGATCCCAGCTACTCAGAAAATGGAGGTGGGAAGATCACTTGAGCCCAGGAGTTTGAGAGCAGCCTGGGCAATATAGTGAGACTCCATCTCAAAAAAAAACAAAGCCTTTTACTCAACAAATATTAATTGGGCACCTATAGTTGTATTAGGCCTTTTGAACCATAGAAGGTCTTCTGTAGATGATACTTGTAGCCCTTGGGAATGATGCCCCACATGTGACATGTGCTACACAGGTAAGCTGTATAGCAATATGTAAAAAGTGTGACTTGATAGAGTACAAGCTGTGTGCGCAAAGCCTGAGAAGAGCAAGGGAAGACGTGTGAAGTCGGGTAGGAGAGAGGAAATTTAACTGGAGGTCATAGGTTTAGAACATAGTTCTGAGAAAGAAAGGCATGAATTACCCGGAAGAGCTACTATCAGGATGCCACATGGGAACAGGAATTTGTAAAGGCGCCATTAGCGGAGTGAGTAAGGTGTTGGGTGTGGAATACGATCTTTCAAGTTGGAGCGAATGGAGAGGAAGGTTGTGGGCTGAGAGAGATGCTTGGTGGATGTGGCTTCCTAAATGCCAGTCTGTAGGTAGAGAAAAAGTTAAATGAAGGGCTGTTTTTTTTTTCTGAATTTTTTTCTGCCTACATTATAGAAGGAAAGGTAATGTGGGGTTATAAAGAGTGCCTGCTTAAAGAGGTAGACAAAGCAAAGCAAGGTGAGACTGACAGAAATCCAACAGGAGAGTTCGTGCTGCATGGTCCCCTCACACATAGGGTGTTTGAGTTGATTGCATTTCAAATGCCTGTTATGAGCTTAGCATGTGTCGGTTATGATTTGATTTCTGTTTTTTGAACTTAAAAAAATTCCTTCTTGAGTGATGTTGATATGAAGATTCTTACGTTTTTGTGACCAGGCGTGGTGGCTCAAGCCCGTGATCCCAGCACTTTGGGAGGCCAAGGTGAGAGGATTTCCTAAGCTCAGGGGTTCGAGACCAGCCTGGGCAACTTGGTGAGACCTCATCTCTACAATAAATTAAAAAATAAGCCAGGCATGGTAGCCTGCGCCTATAGTTCCAGCTACTTGGAAGGCTGAGGTAGAAGGATCGCCTGAGCCCAGCAGGTTGAGGTTGAAGTGGCTGTGAATTTCTACTGCACTCCAGCCTGGGCAACCGAGTGAGACTCCAAACTCAAAAAAAAAAAAAAATCTTACATTTTTGTTTCTTACATGACACAGGAAAGCCAACCCTCTAGGGCGACTTTGCTGAGGATCTTGAATTTATGCGGTGATGGAATGGCTGTCATCCGAGAGGATTTTTTTTCTTTCTTTCTTCTGGAGTCTGGGATCTAGTTATCTATGCTGAGATCATCTTTACTGTAGTTTTAGAAGTGTATTAACACCTGCCTAGAATTAGGGAGACCATTATTATTCTATAATACAAAAGAATTTCACAATAAGATTAAATTGGAAACAATGAAAGAGAGAAGATAAAAGTATAATTGCACTGTTTTTAGACGTTCAGGTAAAACAAGGATCCCAGCACTATCTAAAGACAGTGTGAGGTATGTCATTAAAAGGTTAATTGTGAGAGTCATGAGTGTGACTTAGTCTTAGCACAAGGCCAAGGTCATCACTTTGGGTAGGGAACAGGCAAGTAAGCCACTGTACAAGGAGTATTTTGGGGAGAGGCTGAGGACAGTTTAGAATGAAGGCAGGGAGAACCAGAGGTCAATTATGGTTCCAGGTTTTAAGATAACTTGCAAATACAGAAACAAAAATTCAAAAATTTGGGAATAGTTAAGGGTTTTATTCTTGGGGGGAGGAGCAGAGGTTGGATTACATTTTCTGCTTTTGGCCAAATGGACCTATCCGGCTGCCTAGAAGCCTCTCCATACTCTTGACTTTGAACTATATATAGCTTTTGAAGACAACAGATACTTCTATCTGCCTTCTTTTGTGGTGAGACTATAAGCTTTATTTAAAATTTGACAATCTCAGCCTTACATATAAATTATTATTATTATTATTATTGCTTGTTCTCAGAAAGTTTTGGAAATCACTCTTTTCTTGAGAAGAGTCAGGCTGTGTATGATGATTAAAAGAAAGAAAGAAAGACCTTACTTCCATTTAATAAACCAGGAAAGCTAGCAACATCTTTCATAGATTTGTGTGAAAAAGCCTGAGAAAGATGGCCTGGAATGTTCTAAATTTGGACATTTATTTATTGGCAGGAGACAGTGTGAAGTACTTCATGAAAAGGTTAGCTTTAGAGCCATGAGTGTGACTTACTGCCTTGCTTATTGGTGCTGTCTTTCACTAAACTTTTCTTTTGAGGTACAAGTAGTTGGGTACTTAATTGCTTATTAAAAGTTAATTTTTTAAAAGAAATTGGTAGACATTAAATAATCATATTAAGTTATTTATTAAACTGGAGACTTTGTTACATTGCTGTTGAATAAGAATTTATTCATTCATTTAATAAATATCTGCTGAATATTTACTTGGTACATGGGTCTGGGCAGGATGCCCCAGGGGAAAATAGAATTTTTTTTTAACACATCCTTTCACTGAAATAACACTGTCCCTTTTCACATATATAACCAGCATGCTTAGAAACATGTTTTATACATGTGTCTTTATATAGTAGATTCCATGTGCCATAGGAAATAGAACATTGAGACTGAGACCTGGGGTCACTCAGTGGTATGAAATCTTTATGCTGTTTAGAAGTCCCTGTTGTGGACATTTGGCTCTTTTTTTTTTTTTTGAGTTTGAGTTTGAGTTTGAGTCTCATTCCACTCAGGCTGTAGTGCAGTGGCACGCTCCTGGCCACCGTAGCCTCAATCCGCTAGGCTCCGGCGATCCTTCCACCTCAGCCTTCCAAGTAGCAGGAACTACAGTCGCATGCTACCACACCTGTGATAATTTTTTGATTTATTGTAGAGACAAGGTCTTACCATGTTGTCCAGGCTGGTTTTAAACCTGGGGGCTCAGGCATTTCTCTTGCCTCGGCCTCCCAAAGTGCTGGGATTACAGGCTTGAGCCACCATGCCCGGCCTTGTTGGCTGCTCAGTGTTTGACCCCCTTCCCTGTCCTGGAGAAGTCTATATAGTGTGTCTGAAGGGAGTAGGCACTAGGACCACTAAGGCAGGCAGAGGCCAGATGGCCCCAAGAAGCTGGGCACTTTAGAACTCCCTCCTCTGGGGATGACAATGGTGCCCAGGGTCTGGCGGTGACAGTGGGGCCACGTGCAAGTGTGCAGAGGGGGCACGGGCTCTGTGTATATGTTGCAGTGGTGTGTGATTCCCTCAGGGGAGGCCTCTCGGGGAGTGGGTCACCATAGGTTGTGCTATGCCTGGTGCTGGAAATATTCCTGCCCCCGGAGGCTCGTTTTAGTGGGCGGAATTGCTGCATGCATCAGCACAAGCATGGCCTCCTGAGAACACAGGCAAGGGTAGCTCCATCCTTGCTGGGAAATGCCCCGAAGGCTTTGTTGTGGCATTTGAACTAAGCCTTGCAGACATAGTAAGAGTCTGCTAGACTCCCGTCTTGGGCAGCTGTAGGACTGCCACTGATGGCAACAGTAAATTGTGGGTCTTACTGGCTTTTAGACGATGCGGAAGAGAGGCATGAGGTACTTTGAGCTAAGATGATGAGTTTGTGTTTGTAAAGGTGGCATTGAGGACTAGTGAGGCTTCTAGTTTATGTGCCCTGGGTTTGGAGACCGTTGCCAACTACAGAAAATCACAAATGTCTTTTCCTGAGTGTTCACAATCACCATTATTTTATTTAGTGTTCATATCGATACACTGTGCTGTGCTGTTTTCGAGCATCAGCTGGTTGAACTCCTTGAGTTAGTTACTGTTATTCTTGAGTCTCACTCCATTGCCCAGGCTGGAGTGCAGCAGCAAGCTCCTGGCCACCGCAGCCTCAATCTGCTGGGCTCAGGCGATCCTTCTACCTCAGCCTTCCAAGTAGCCATTTTGCAGAGAGAGGAAACGGAGGCGTACAGAGATCACGTGACTTGCCCGCGCTCACATCACTAATAAATAGTGGAGCCAGGTGTGCATCTCAGTGCTGACAGTCTCCGAAGCCTGTGCTCTCGCCTTGCTGTCTTGTGACACAAAGTGGGGCCGTGATCACCGGCCACAGATCAATATTGGATAGTAAACAGTGTCCTGCTCACTCCTGCCCTTTATATAGCTTCATACCTTTATAACATTTATCCCTGACATGACAGTCTAGATTTATTTGCTTGTTGTCTGTCTTCCTCATTAGAACATGAGATCTAAGAGGGCAAGCTGCTTACTGTTCCAGAACAGTGCCTGGCACATAGTAGTTGCTCGAAAAATATTGTAAAATCAGTAATAATGTTACGAGCCATCATATGCTTACCACATGCCAAGTGCTTGGCATATATTAACTCCCTTGATTCCCTGGGCTCTTGTTGTATCCACGTTAGGGAAGGAAGTGACAGAGCCACAGCTAGGATGAGAAACTTGCTCAGGGTGTCATGGCCCAGAAGAAAGAGAGTTAGGATTCAGACGCAAGTGCTTTGGTTCCAGAAATCATGCCCTTAAATACTAATCCTTACAGTCTTTTGTGAGAGAATGAGTGTTGAGTCACAACAGATTTATATGAGCTGTAAAATGTACTTAGTAGTGCCTTTAAAAATAAATAGTTCATAAAAATAAAAATCTATAAATAAAGTAATTTTTTTTGTTAGGAAAGGACAGTTAGTGTTTAAGACAAGTATCTGGAAAAATCTTTTTTTAAATGTAGATTCAAATTCCTGGAAGGTATGTTATTACAACATCACATATAATCTTCTGGGCTTCATAAATGAATACTGAATTTCTAAGGGCTAGTAAATCTGTCTGATATATGTTCCAAATGGCATATTACATATCTCTCTTATCCTCATAAGATGCACCTACCTCTTATGGAAGACGTTATAACACTAAACAGATGTTAATTTCACTGTAATTTATCTGTGGGTCTAAAAGTCCAGTTCAATACCCAAGAATGATATAATAGTTGGAATTTGGAAATACAGTTGAACTAGACTGTGTCTTAAAACAGAATTCAGTGTTTGAGAACCTTTGGCTAATACTGAACAATTGTGTTGGCTTTTGCTTTCTAATTTAGCACTTGGTCTGAATAATAAGACTGAATCAGACCCTAAACCCATATACTTCTAGGCTTAGGGGTTAAATTAAAGTAAGGACAGATTACAGATCCCAGGAAGTGGTCTGTTGACGAGAGAGACCAGAAGCAGGGCGTTAAATTGTTGAATACTTTCCTGACACAGGCAGAAAAACTAAAGTGGTTCAAAGCCCAATCTGCCGACTAATTATGGTTGTTGATGACGTTTAAAATATTCATCCTTTTTAATCCATGTTCAAATGTTAGCTTTTCCATTCATACTCTTAATATTCCTAGATATAAATCTTTAACAATTTTCCCTCTATATCAAGAATAATAGGCTTTTTCCATTCTCAAAATATTTCAAGCTCACTTAGCTGTGACATTGGAATCAAACCCCTTTCCCAAGTGAGGTTGATAAATATGTATAAGAACCAACTAATAAATTAGCATGTTGGTTTTAAATTTGTTTGCTCTCAATAATGATTAGCTACCTTCAATATGAATGTATGCCTTGATAACAGATGTGTCCGAAGGAAATACTGACTGAAAGTCCCATAGGCTTTCTGTCTTCAAAGTGATTATGATACCAGTAAATGCTGATGACAGAAATAAAGGTAGACTTTGCTTCAAAGAGATAACTAGAGTTGACATGAAAGTTTAAATTACTGCAATCAACCTTTGAATTTTTCTTGCCTTTGCTGTCATTTGCCCACATGTGATCATTTGTATTTTTAGTTCCTTTATGCTTGCCTCTGTCATGGTGTTGTCTCATTATCAAAAGAATGTGAGATTATCTTTGAGGTTTGAGATAGTAACCTGATTAGGCATCATTTAGATTGAAGACAGTTGTGGCATGCGTGAGTTCATGCAGCATGCATGAGTGCATTTATGATGTCTTTGTACCAAGCAGCTCTTGGTAATGTTGATGTAACACTTTCCTACCTTCCCTTTGAATTTTCATTTGGAAACTCTTAGTTCTCCATCCAAGGACTTATAAAAAACACTTGCAGCCGGGCTCGGTGGCTCAGCCTGTAATCCCGCGCCTTTGGGAGGCTGAGGTGAGTGGATTGCCTGAGCCCGTGGGTTCGAGACCCGCCTGGGCAGCAAGACCTCATCTCTACAATAAATCAAAAAATCAGCTGGGCGTGGTAGCACATGCCTGTAATTCCGGCTACTCGGAAGGCTGAGGCGGAAGGATCGCCGGAGCCCAGCAGGTCGAGGCTGCGGTGGCCGGGAGCGGCCACTGCACTCCAGTCTGGGCAACAGAGTGAGACTCCAACTCAACAAAACAAAAAAACAAAAAAACACTTGCATTGCATCTAAAAGTACTGTGAGTAGGTGACAGAGCACCTTTAAGGAAGTCTAGCCTGGGGCACGGTGGCTCACACCTATAATCCCAGTGCTTTGGGAGAGGGAGTTGGGAGGATTGCTTGAGCCCATGAGTTTGAGACCAGCCTGGACAACATGGGGAGACCTGGTCTCAACAGTAGATTTAAAAACTAGCTGGGCTCGGTGGCTCAGCCTATAATCCCGCGCCTCTTGGAGGCTGAGGTGAGTGGATTGCCAGAGCCCGCGGGTTCGAGACCCGCTTGGGCAGCGAGGCCTCATCTCTACAATAAATAAAAAAAATCAGCCGGGCGTGGTAGCACACGCCTGTAATTCCGGCTACTTGGAAGGCTGAGGCGGAAGGATCGCTGGAGCCCAGCAGGTGAGGCTGTGGTGGTGGCCGGGAGCGGCTACTACACTCCAGTCTGGGCGACCATGTGAGACTCTAACTCAAAAAAAAAAACTAGCCAGGCATGGTAGCATGTGCTTGTAGTCCCAGCTACTTGGGAGGCTGAGGCAGAAGGACCACCTGAGCCCAGCAGTTCGAGGCTGCGGTAGCCATAACTGTATCACTGGATGACAGAGTGAGACTGCAATTCAAAAAATAAATAATAAATAAATAAATGAAGGACGTCTAAATCTTGTGGTGGTGCTAGATAGGGCATAGATTATAATTGTGAGTGGTAAGAACTGAAATAGCATCATTTGTTAGAAAATTTTGTGACCTTTCTGTTCAATTATCTTTGAGGTGCTAATACATCTTAGTCTGTGTGTGTCTGGTTCTGTGTGTGTGTGTGTGTGTGTGTGTGTGTGTGTGTGTGTGTGTGTGTATGACAAGAATAAAAACTCTTGGATCTTTTGGGGAATTAATAGATTGCAATTTATTTATAACTAAGATGACCTGATTTAATCAAGAGTTAATCAAGACCAGGTTTCAGAGTGTCAGAATAGAATCGACTTTGTATTTTTGAGTACTCACACACTTTTGGAGAGCATCATTACCAAGGCATGTTAGCCTTTGAAATCTTTCTATTTGGATATAGAGGAACAGAAAATGTGATTACTCTTCTTGTGTTCATAAGCTGAAATAAGCATGAAATCCGGTGCATGAAAAGTACTGGAGCCAAGAAAGTAATGGAGCCAAGAGTGACTGAATAACTTTACTGATAATCCATAGAGATTATTTCAATCTAGGATTTGATTCCTTCTTTGCATTGACCAAAACTTTGTCTGCACATTTTTATTATGGCAGAAGTTATTCATAAGCCTGTCTTCTATTCTCTGCCAGGAAAGTCTGCTGGGGCTACTGTCTAGGTGTCAAAAGAGGCTTAATACCTGTTAATATTATACAATGTATATATCCTATAACTAGGAAGCATGGTACTTATTTGGAAGTACATTTTTGAGGTGCATTTATTTTCCTTCAATTTTTAAAAACTTAGCTGTTTTTTAAATTGACTAATTTTTAAAGCACATATGTCATTATTCTGTCATCTTAACACAAATATTTTCATTTTCTGGTTCTCTCAGTCTCTGTTCTTATATGATTTTGTTGTTGAAATCATGTTTGTCTTTTTCATTAAATGTAAAGACATTTTCCTCATAATAAAGTTTTCATCATAATTTTAATTGCGAAATAATAACCTACCAGCTACTTTTTTTTTTTGAGTTGGAGTCTCACTCTGTTGCTCAGACTGGAG
>NW_007245729.1:159940-164587 GCF_000164805.1 Carlito syrichta
GCCTCGACCTCCTGGGCTCCGGCGATCCTTCCACCTCAGCCTTCCAAGTAGCCAGAATTATAGGCATGAGCTACCATGCCCGGCTGATTTTTTGATTTATTGTAGAGATGAGGTCTCACTGCCCAGGCGGGTCTCGAACCCGTGGGCTCAGGCAATCCACTCACCTCAGCCTCCCAAAGACACGGGATTACAGGCTGAGCCACCGAGCCCGGCTCAGCTACTTATTTTTATGTAGAACTTTAAAAATGTTGTATTTCTTTTCTTGGCTAGCTCCCATTAGCATTCGCTTATAGTTATTCCAGAGTTTTATGCAAATAGTAACATCATTTGTTTCCTTGCACATGAGTTTTTGCACTTATGTAATCCTTCATGAATATATGTGTGTGTGTGCGTGTGTGTGTGTGTGTGTGTGTGTGTGTTGCAATTTTTAAAAGACAATGAAAACGACTGCATAATTCAGAAGCAACAGTAGGAAGGTCCTGAATTATTTATATTGGGTAACTGCTAATTCAGCCTCACGGTTTGCTCTTTCTTTTTTAAATGCCACATTATCTGACTTCACCTTTGAGTACTGTTTTTGCATTTCATATTTGTACATGGGGGTCGAGATGAACACTAAATAAAATAAATAAGTGAGGTTTATTTGATGCTCAATTCCAAAGATTTATATTCAAAGCCATTATCTTCTTAAATAATAGATATATGAACGTTAAGGCTGCTATGAAGTCTACATCAGTGCAGTAATATTTCAGCTATTTAGGCAAATTTCTTTCATCTATAATGCATACCGGGAATTTAGTTTTATAACTAGTGTAAAACACAGGATATAATAAAATTTGTTGGGGGAGGAGGTTTAAGCATATCAGAAATAAAATTTTGGTTTTTGTAACAACTTGAAATATAGCAAATAAGCTTTGCTTCAAAGCTAAGGCTCATATCTTTAAAAATATTAATCTCTTTATATATATTTACATAATTTATGTAACCATAGTTGTGCCTGATTTCTGAATCTTAGTTCCTCCTCTGTTAATACGTTTGCAAATTCTATCATTATGCTATCACTATTGCCTGAGTAATTGAGGATTATATTTTAGTATGTAGACCAAGAATTTTCGTTATCATGATGTTTTAATGTTTTCCTTCCTTTTTTTAAAATTATTTTTATTGTTTTGAATGCACTTCAAAAAATACTACAAAGAAAATTAGGTAGATTGGATATCGTATCCTCTTGTTTTAGCCAACATATTTTCCTTTTCACATGTTATGTTTGCTGTGTATAAAATTAAAAAGCTGGCCGAGTATGGTGGTTCGTGCCTGTAAACCCAGCACTTTGGGAGGCCGAGGTGGGAGGATTGCCTGAGTCCAGGAGTTCAAGACCAGCCTGGGCAACATGGTGAGGACTCATCTCTACAATAAAAAAAAAAATTAGCCGGACATGGTGGCACGCACCTGTAGTCCCAGCCACTTGGAAGGCTGAGCTGAGAGGATCACCTGAGCCCAGCTAGCCAAGAAAAGAAATACAGCATTTTAAAAGTTTTTCTAAAAATAAGTAGCCAGTGAGTTATTATGTAGCAATTAAAATTATGATGAAGACTTTATTACAAGGAAGATGTTTTTATATTTAATGAAAAAGACAAACATGATTTCAACAACAAAATCATATATGAACAGAGACTAAGAGAACCAGAAAATGAAATATTAAGATGACAGAATCATGAGATATATGCTTTAAAATTATTCAATGTAATTAAAGCACTGGTGGCTGTGATTGTGCCACTGCATTCCAACCTGGGTGACAGAGTGAGACTCCAGCTCAAAAATAGACTACTACTGCCGCTAATTAATTAACTAATTAATTTTTAAAAAGCTATTTTTGTCCCCTAGCTCTTTCTTTCTGGTCATCTTGGCTAATCTGTAGATTTCAGGTTGGCTTCGAGTATCCTGGCAGACCCACCCTGCAGGTCTTGAGTCCCATTTGATGCCCGGGGAGTGGAGAAGTTTATATGCATTCAACCAAAATCCTTTGCTTGCAATGACTCCCAGAGAGGAAGAGCAAAAGGCATGGTATGAAGAGTGCCGTGTCAGGTTCCTAGAAATAGCTGCATTTTCAACCAAGCCTTCCCCCCACCCCAGTGGTCTATTCTTATTTCTCTCCTTTGGTCATTGTCTTCTCAGGACCTCCCCAGACTTCTCCTCCTTCACCAACTGGCCAAGCAGGAAGGTGCATGGACAATACTTCCATTGTTACCACAGTACGTTTAACTCAAAATGTGTCAATTACTAACTTTCTCACCTGAACACTCTTAGCCTCAAGTTTTTATATTGAGAGGGTTTGTCCTCCGTCAGTAAGTACATCTGAGTTTTACTTTTTATGATGACTACACTAGCCAGATTTCTTGATGATTGGATTAAAAAGCTCATGAGTAGATTTTATTTTTAAATATGCTTCTTAAAAGATAATAATACTTCAAGTTAATAGTTAAAAGTTATTGGTCTTCTGAACTGGTATTGTTTTGGAGAGAGTTAGCTGTAAGAACTCTAGGTGTTTTATACACCATTAATATCTGGCTTTCCGGTAATCTGAAACTCTATATGTTAAAGAAAAATATAGAGGGAAAAAACTAGCTATCTAGTCATTCTGTATGTGCTTCATCCATTTCTTACTTATCAGTTTTAAACCTGATTATAAACTCATTTTATAGACGTGGTTACTGCAACCTGTTTCTTTTTGTCAGCTTTTCTATAACATATAGCAGAAATTCATCATGGATTTTCTTCTGTGAAGAAGAGACAAGAATAGAGATTCCAAAGCTCTTAGAAACACTCCGAAGATATGACCCCTCGAAGGTGAATATAACTTCAATACCAGTTCTTATCTTTGGGACCAGTACTTCAGAGAGGATTTAGTTTTGATTAAGAGGTTTTCGAATCTAATAAAAACCACTTAATTTAAAATCAAAAAGAATGAAACATTGTTGAATATCTGGAAGCTGTATTAAATAATTCTCTTTGAGGTTTGCAGCTAATAAAGAGTTGGAACTGATAATGAGCCATTTTAAGTAGAAAAAAATCGGTTAATATATGTGTGAGCAAGTTCAGAGAGTTGAGAACTGTAAGTTCAAGTCCAGAAAGAGCTTACCCCAGAAATAAACTTAAATTGTTTATTTTTCTCTATGAGACAGTGACCACATTTATTTTAGATAGAAATATTTTTTGATCTGACTGGGCATGGTGGCTCATACTTGTAAGGATTGCTTGAGGCCAGGAATTCGAGACCAACTTGGCAACATAGCGAGACTCCATCTCTACCCAAAAAAAGAGCACTATGGATGGCAGAAGCTAGAACAAAAATGACAAGGACCTGACCACATAACTGGTACAGAGCAGCAGGGAGGACAGATCATTAGAGAAGCAGTTAGAGTTAGAAGCAAGACTTCTGTGATAAAGAAGACTAGCAGCCAGGCACAGTGGCTCATGCCTATAACTCCAGCACTTTGGGAGGCCGAGGTAGGAGAATTGCTTGAACCCAGGGATTTGAGACCAGCCTGGACAACATAGTGAGACCTCGTCACTACCAAAAAATTAGAAAAAAATAATAAGGCATGATGTATGCCTGGTTAGTCCCAGCTACTCAGGAGGCTGAGGCAGAAGGATCACCTGTGCCCAGGAGGTCGAGACTGCAGTGTGTCCATGATCGTGCCATTGTCCTCCAGCCTGGATGACAGAGTGAGACCTTAACACCCCCCCCAAAAAAAAGAAAAACAGAGTGCTTTTAGAAACATAAATCTGGGGCATTAAACCTAATCTTGGGGGATCAGGACAGGAAGGGACATTTAATCTGAGTCCTGTAGGCTGAATAGGAGTTAGCAGGAGAGAAAGAGGGTATACCAGGCAGAGTGACGGGGATGAGAAAGTATATATCCTGCGTTAGAGAGGCTCAGTGAAGTTCACTACTGCTTTCATATTTTCATATCTTATTTTATTTTGTACAGATCTGATACAGCAACTGGATCTTGTTTACCTTGAAATCCTTAGCCCTGAGCAGTGTTGAACACTTAGTAGGTGGTCAGTGAATATTTCGGAATAACCCTGTAATACCAGTTTTCCTGCTGGGCTACATTCAAAGTCTCATTTGGAACTGGGCTTGATTGCTCAGCCTGTCATCCCAGCACTTTGGGAGGCCAAGGCAAGTGGATTGCCGGAGTCCGCAGGTTTGAGACCAACCAGGGCAACTTGGCGAGACCTCATCTCTACAATAAATCAAAAATTAGCAGGGCATGGTAGTGCACGCGCCTGTATTTCTGGCTACTTGGAAGGCTGAGGCAGAATGATCGCTGGAGCCCAGCAGGTTGACGCTGGGATGACCGTGAACGTGCCACTGTACTCCAGCTTGGGTGACGGAGTAAGACTCCAACTCGGGAAAAAAAAAAAAAATAGAAAAAGAAAAAACAGAGGCTCGTTTGGTTTAGAGAAATGCTTTGGAAATGTGTCAAGAGTAAATCAGACTCATCCAGCTCTCTGAAGGAAGCCCAATCTGATCGCTTTATGGAATTCTTTAAATTTAGGATAAGTGGAGTTGAGCCCTTTCTGGTACCATAGGAAACCCGTCCCACCGACATTCTGACACCCACTTTCTTTTTTTTTTTT
>NW_007245729.1:164607-220066 GCF_000164805.1 Carlito syrichta
CAGCCTTCCAAGTAGCCGGAATTACAGGCGTGCGCTACCACGCCCGGCTAATTTTTTTTTATTTATTTATTGTAGAGATGAGGTCTCACCAAGTTGCCCAGGTGGGTCTTGAACTTGCAGGCTCAGGCAATCCACTCACCTTGGCCTCCCAAAGCGCGGGATTACAGGCTGAGCCACCGAGCCCGGTCGACACCCTCTTTCAAAATGAATCAAATTTAATGAGCAAATGGGAAATGAAAGGCAAGCTTCTGGGTACCTGCTTGGTTTGTTGATGTCCATATAAAAAGTTGGGCAACAGTTACCATTAGATTGATTTCTCACACACTAGAAAGTCTGTGACTGTAATAAAAACCACTGCTTTTGATGTTCTTTAAATGCTAGAAGGATCCATTGTGATTTCTCTTCATGGCTTTAATTTCTGGGAAGCTACAGACATAATTGGATGAGAAGGTTATTAGGTTAAAAAAAAAATCCTTCGAAGATGAAAAGAATTATGAACCTGTCTCATCCAATTTTTTTCAGATGATTCTAACCAGCATCTGTGTACTTTTTGCCATGTTTTACGTAAACCATTTGTGAGGATTTTATGTTTTCTTTTGACTTGAGAAAACCTCCCAAATCTTTTTTAAGATGTAGGAGTTTTAAGCTTTTCCTAGTGTTCATTTCACCTGGAGATTATTTTTCTGTTATCCATAACTCTAATTCTGTACAGGAGTTGGTGACTCACTGTGCTTTTTAATGAAAATTGGGATGATAAATTTAAAAGTTCAATGCAAGTTCATCAAAAGCAAGTACAGAACAGAGGTAGAAAGAGGTATTTCCCCCCCCTTCTGAAATCTGCCACGTGAGGAAAACATCTAGGGTGCTTTGTTTCTTTTTGAAACTAGCATTAAAAGATGATAAAGATTACCTAGTGTGGAAGCTAGCTCAAACCAGTGTGTTTTATTTTCTCTATCATTTAAAATCTTAGGAAAAAAGTATAAACCAAACCCGGCTTTGATATTTACAAGTAAACTGCATTAAAATAATAATTACCAAATATGGATATCAGTTATTTTGTTTGATTCTGATGTTTTTCCCTTCAGTATCTTTCAGTCATTCTTACTAATGCAAATTTATAGTGTTATACAATATTTTTAATGTAAAAATATAATCTTTATTAAAGTAATTCATCTCTGTTAAATTGCATTCCTGGGTGATTTCTATAAGATTTCATATCCTGTTTGAAGTTTTTACCTTTTTCCCATAATATGATTTCAATATATGTGTATTTGATGAAGTATGTTGACTTTTTTAAGCTCATTTTTCATAAAGGTATAACACAGATGTGTCAAAGAGTAATTCTAAGATACTAGTAGAATACTGTTTGAGCTATTCTTTTAAAGTTTATCTTGATTATACTTGTCCTTTTCATGAAGTCATTAAGAATAACTAGGGATTGGCCTTTTCCATAGATTCTATATTGATTTCTCACTTAAAGTCGTTTACAGTATTACCCACATAAAAATATTGAAAAACAATCTCACATTATATAATAGCTGAACACTGCAATTAGGAGATAAAACATAACATGTTTCCCATAGAATTATAATTGGAACAGGAAGTGTTAATAGTGAAGATTGGTAAGAAAGGTTCCAAAATATACTGAAGTGTTTATTTTCTTTATACAAGCTATATTGGTATGATATGTTAAATATGGTGATTTTCATATCGATTAAGGTTTAGTTGTTTGATAGATAGCTTTATTACAATTCTTTTAAAAGATAGTGACGTTTCTATCTCAAGCTGAAGTCATTTCCCTTGGTCATTACTGGGCACTCTTGTCACCCTGTCACGACTTAATATATCCACCAGCAAAATATTCAGAAAAAAGTTATCATTTGGATCTGAGATGCTAAGCATACAGTTTTTTTGTTTGTTTGTTTCGTTTTTTTGAGTCGGAGTCCCACTCCGTTGCCTAGGCAGGAGGGCAGTGGCAGGCTCACGACCACCCAGCATTGACCTGCTAGGCTCTGGCGATCCTTCCACCTCAACCTTCCAAGTAGCTGGAACCACAGGCATGTGCTACCATGCCTGGCTAATTTTTGATGTATTGTAGAGACAAGGTCTCTCCAAATTGCACGGACTGGTCTCAAACCCTCAGGCTCAGGCAATCCACTCGCCTCAGTCTCCCAAAGTGCTGGGATTACAGGCTGAGGCACCAAGCCCGGTCAGCATATAGTTTTAATGTTTGATTTAAACATTAATAGCTGTCAGACATGTTCAGTTATGACCTGTTGCTGAATTGACTTAAGTACTGTGCCCTTCTTCCTTTTATGTTCGGATAAGCAATAGAGAGTAAGGTAGCCTTGGCCGGATAAGAGAGAAAATAGAGAAAACTTTTAGAACTCAGGGTTCTCAACCTAAATTATGTGCTTTAGTTTCTTCAATAGTAGAGAGTTACCTTGTAAATTGCTTCTGGGCTTGCTCCATTCATTTAACAAAAAGTTGTTAAGCACCCATTACATGTTATGTGTACTGGAGATATAGCGGCAAACAAAATGGACAATATCTTTGCCCACAAGGAGATGATAGTCTTTTTTCAGAGGAAATAAACAGTAAGCAAAAGTGCAAGTCAGTGTGTCAGATAGTAACAAGTGCTCTGAAGAAAAATAAAACAGAATAAGGGGTAAATTGGGGGTGAGTTTACTAGTCTGTTCAGGATGTTCAAGGAATCCCTCACTCATCAGGTCACATTTGAGCAGAGTAAAGGAACTGAGGTAGTGAGCTGTGTCTCTCTACTCCTGTATCAAGCTACCTACTTAATACCTCTTCTTACCTAATATGAACCTCAAACTAGACATTTTAAAAACAGAACACTCGGTGGCCTGATAAACCTCTACATTCAGTCCTCCTCATCCAGAAATGGTATCACTGTCTATCCAGTTACTAATATTAAAAATCTAGGACTTGTGATTGGTTCTTCCAGTTTTTCCTTCAACTCATGTTGGCATGTCCAGCAGGGTGTACTTCTAAAATATATCTCTTATCTATCTTCCTTCCATATATAGTACTACCACACTTGCTCAGGCCACTGTCATCTCTTGCTTTGATCATTATTAGATCCTCCTAACTGTTCTGTTTCAGTTATTGGTTTCCCATTACAATTAAGGTCTTTTTGCTAGGTATAGCATTCTAGGTTGGCAGTAATTTCCTTCTATCACTGTAAAGATTCTACCATTGTCTTTCACCTTCCATTATTTCTGTTGAAAAGTCAACTCTATGTCTTGTTTTTGTTCTTTTGAACGAAAGGTGTAAACTCTCTCCTCTCCCTGCACTGTGCCTGCTCCTAGCTGCTTTTAACATTTTCTCTATCTTTGTTTTTCAGCAGCTTTGCTGCAGTGTGCCTATGTGTGGTTTTCTTTGCATTTGTCCTGATTGGAGTCTATACAGCTTCTTTTATGTATGGCTTGATGATTTTTTTGTTAGTTTTAGAAAATTCTAACTGTATATTTCTTCAGATTCTGCTTCAGTTCTATTCTTTCTTTCTTTGTATTCTTGGTTTCCAAGTTCATGCATTTTAGACCTTTTCATTGTGTCTCATATTGCCTTAAGCTTTTTTCTGTATTGTCTTCCTTTTTTGTGCATCATTCTTGATTTTTTTTTTTTACTGACTTCCTTCTAGGTCACTAATCTTCTCTGCCATTATGTTTAATTTATTATTATTATTTTTGAGTCAGAGTCTCACTCTGTTGGCCATTCTGGAGTGCAGTAGCATGACCACAGCTTACCATAGCCTCGACCTGGGCTCAGTTGATCATTCTGCCTCAGCCTTCCAAGTAGTTGGAACTACAGGCATGTGCTATCATGCTGACTGATTTTTTTTTTTTTTTAATTTATTGTAGAGACAAGGTCTCGCCAAGTTGCCCAGGCTGGTCTTTAACCTCAGGCAAAGTTCTGGGATTACAGGCATGAGCCACTGCGCCCAGCTAGTCTTTTGAATTTCTAACTTCAGTTCTTGCATTTTTCAGTTTTAGAATTTCCATTGACTCTTGTTTATAAATTCTAGTTCTGTGGTACAATTTTTAATCATTTAAAACATCTTTTCATTAATATACTTATGTTGCATGCATACTTTGAGGATGTATTTTTATCTGTTTTGAAAGATGCATTAATCACAGTGATGTAGAAGTCTTATTTGATATCTTCAAAATCTGATTTATCTGTGCATCTCTATTCTACTTATTTTCCTTGTTCCTCGTCTGGTCTTGTTTCTTGCCCTACCTGGTAAGACATTTTTGACTAAATGTCAGATATTTTATGGGAAAAATTAAGGAGGCTGTGGATGATAGCAACTTCCACAGGAGGCTTTATTATTTTTCTGGGTTGTAAACCTTGCTTGGGTAGGTCTATTAAAGACTGTCTTTGCTCCAGAGCGCTTTTGTTCTGGCAGACCTTGAGTTTCAACCTCAGTCTTCTAGCACTTAAAGATTGCTGAAAGCTTTGCTCAGGTTTTTGTCCTCTCCGCTGCTGCTTTTTGTTTAGCTCTTGTTTTTTTTTCCCCCCTTGGTTTTTGTGCAGCTTATGTTGTTGAAAAAAAATTGCATGCAGAATTGTGAGCTCACTCCTCTGGAACTCCCTTATATCTCTACCTCTTTGGCAGTCTCCAGCTCCAACCTCTGTCTCCTCAGTGCAGCAAGACTGCAGAAGTCTTGCTTTTGGCTCATGCTGTTCACAGCTTCAGGAACTAGAAAATTCTTCTAGGGAACGAGGCGGTCAATGTAGGCTCCCACGGATGGGCTTCCAGTTCTGGGATCTTAGCCCTGTCGGTCCTATCTGCCTTTGTTGTTTCTGAAGCCTTTAATCATTTGCTTTATGTAATTTCTTCAGAGTTGATACTTGTTCTCTGTGGGAAAATAGATCTGATCCAGGCTATTCTGTTGTGACCAGAAGGGAAAGTCTTTCACTGTACTTAGAATAAAGTCTCTGTTCCTTTTCTCTGGCACATAAAACCCACCCTGGTCTACCTCCTGACTGTCTCCTTCATACCTTGTTCCCTATGCCCCATAGCTCCAGCCACACTGGATTTCCTTTTTCGAATGTATTAAGCTTTTTCTTGTCTAAGGGACTTTGCACTAACTGCCTGGGCTGCTCTTCCCCAGATTTTTGAATAGCCAGCTCTTTGACATTATTGCATCTCATAAAATATCATAAAAGATTTCCCTCTCTTTCTAAGGCAGCCCCAGTCACTCTCTTTTATTTTCATCATTGCACATTTCAGTCACTATCTGAAGTTACTTTATTTACTTGCTTTATTTTCATCTCTCCATTATAGTGCAAGCTATATTCCTGCCCGGTGTGCAGTAGAGTCTCAGTAAATATCATTTGAATGAATAAATAAAATGAATAACATAAGCACTGATTCTAGAAAGAGTTTTTCAAATTCTTTGAAAACTCGGGAGGTATAAAAAACCACAATTTTTTGGCCTTTAATTATCTTTTTATATGGAATAGTCTTTAGTACCACTTTTATACATTTATGGTGTAATGATGACTAACATTTTGTTCATTCTAATGATCTGATCTTGAACTATGTTTTTATATATAAAGATTGTGATATATTGATGATCATACTAGTGTTAATTATATTTTTGTTCAAATTCTGTAGAAATATATAATCTGTGCTAACACATCTCTATCACCCAAAATAAGTACAACTTTGTTCTTGGCATGACATGATACGGCTTTTTAAGAAAGTGACATTTTCTATCTTTATTTAACAGGAATGGTTTTTAGGAAAAGCATTACATGACGAAGAATCTACAATAATTCACCATTATGCCTTTTCTGAAAATCCTACAGTTTTTAAATATCCAGACTTCGCTGCTGGCTGGGCCCTTAGCATTCCACTTGTAAACAAGTAAGAACTTATTATACTTTCCTTTGGGGTGGAGGTGTGGACCAACCAACCTTTATTTCACTGAGTACTGTAACTGATGGCTCTTAGGATCGCAAAGAGGTTTTCAGCCAGAGATAGTGTGTGGTAGAATGAACAGACTCAACAAAGAGCCAGTTGCCCGAAGGGTCTTGCTTCAGTCTGCCACTAACTAGACCCCTCAGACAAATCACTCGGCCTCTCTGTACTTCAACTTACTTACCTGCAAAATAAAGCAAATAAGAAGTTGTGAGATGCAGAGAGAGCACGGAAGAGCTCTGAGGACAATGCACAAGAAACTTCCTCACTGTTATGCAGGGAGCCAGTGAGTTGTAGATATGACTTTGATCACCAGTAATAAAATGAGTCAGAAACATGGGTTTGGGAGTTGATGGCTAATTATGCACATGGATATGGGCAGGAGGGACAGCGGGCAGAAGGCACTGAGGGTAACCATCCGCAGCTGTTGGTGTATATAATTGCAGTGGTGCTTGTTAGATATGGAGAGTAAAGTTGATTAAGTTGTTATTCTGGAGAAATATGGTTGTCAACAGGCCTTTTCTTAGTCTGAATACTTCAGATGAATTATTATGTGCTTCTGTTCCTTAGGGAATGAAAAGTTGATAAAGCATTTGTGGCCTTTATATCCTCGGAGATTAAAGGGTTTCTATCATTAAGCGTCCTGTTTCCAGGGTTTGGAGTCTTAACCTTTTACCCTCTCAGAA
Organism: Carlito syrichta; assembly: GCF_000164805.1. NCBI lineage: Eukaryota > Metazoa > Chordata > Mammalia > Primates > Tarsiidae > Carlito > Carlito syrichta. Next base: position 171,247 of record NW_007245729.1, read on the forward strand.
AAAGAAAAAGGTGCAGCTTGCTGTCGCGTTTGTTTAATTTTACATAAGCACACTCTTTGAGGCTGCAGCAAATCTCGCTGGTTTTCAATGTGAAAATAAAATATAAAAACTGTTCTTGGAGTTACTTCTAAACAAAACTTGTCTCTAATCCTAAGGAGAATTACTTTAAAAAAATCTCGAAGTTAATGCTCCAGCCACAGGCACCGTCGGCAGGTATCCTCGGGTTAAACAGGGAAAGGGTTAAAAAATGTTCTTAGCTCATTGTGGATATACAGGGTATACCTTGTCATTCATGGCTGGCTAAAACTCTTGACTACTCCCTTCACATTTGAAAGTTCCCTTCTGTGTAATACCTTCTCCATTGTGGAATCAAAACAAACAACAAAAACCCCCATGTTTTCCAGACTTCCTGACTACTTGGGAGCAGCTGTATGTTATAGGTTGTATCAGGTAGATGTGCTGTATAAAATTCTTTTTGAGAACTGAGTTTTCTGTGTTTGGTATTTTGGTTTTTTTTTTTTTGAGCCAGGGTCTCACACTGTCACCCAGGCTAGAGTGTGGTGGCACAATCATGGCTACCACAGCCTCTACCTGTTGGACTCAGGCGATCCTTCCATCTCAGCCTTTCAAGTTGCTGGAAGTACAGGTGTGCACCCCCACACCTGGCTAATTTTTTTTTTATTGTAAAGATGAAGTCTTGCCATGTTGCCCAGGCTGGTCTCAAACTCCTGGGCTCAAGCAGTCCTCTCACCTCGGCCTCTCAGAGTGCTGGGATTATACATGTGAGCTGCTGCATACTGCTAGAACGGAGTTTTATGAGGGAATATTGGCTTAGGAAGTCGTGGCAGAGAAAGGGTTATTTGAAAGCTGAGACTGGCTTTCTGATCGGAGCAGAGTTTGAATCTCCTGTGCTGCTTATTTCTGTGGTGCAAATCTGGGGGTTGTTCTTGGAAGCTCAGCTTAGAGTCTCTTTACTCTGACTTTCCGGTAATTCTGTAAGCCATCCGTATGACTTCATAAATGCACTTCATGCTGTAACTAGCCAGAGTGGACTCTTTTGTCTCCAACTAAGAGCCTTGACTCATGTACCCAGTCCAGGAACTGCCAGGCAAAGATGCACCTCTTTCAGCTCTTACCAAGCATGCCTAAGAGGATCTGCTCATAGATGCTGTCTTCTCACTGTCTCCTCATTCAGTGAAAGGGGCAAGAGAGCTCTTTGGAGTCTCTTTTATAAGGGCACTAAACCCATTCACCAGGGTGCCATCCTCATGACCTAGTCACCTTCCAAAGACCTGCCTCCTAATGACATCACTTTGGGGGTTAGACCATCAACATGGTGAATTTTGAGGGAACACAAATGTTCAGACCACAGCAGAAGGGAACTGTGGCTAAGGGAATTAGGACCAGGAGTCTGAGCTTTGCACAAAGTTCAGGAAATTTCCAGGACTTCCCTATAACTCCGACATGGTAGAGGAATGAGCCGTCAGATAACTCTCTGCATTCTCTATCATCTGCTCTTCACAATGCTGAATAGTGGCCAACAAACCCTAGAGTGTTTATAGCTCATTAATATCCATGATCTTCTTCCTACCTCCCCTCCCTTTTTCCTGCCAGCAAAACAGAACAAAATAATAATACAGACTCTACCATAGTGCCAAATTCAAAAGTTGAGTTGTCTTAGACCATATTTCCTTGTGTTCTTAATGAAGACAAGTAATCAAGTAAATAGAATGCTATAACCCATCTGGCATAGCAACTATCTTTATTTTATTTTATTTTATTTTTGAGTCGGAGTCTCACCTTCGCCCAGGCTGGAGTGCAGTGGCACACTTATGGCCACCACAGCCTCGACCTGCTGGACTCTGGCGATCCTTCCACCTCAGCCTTCCAAGTAGCTGGAACTACAGGCACACGCTACCACACCGGGCTAATTTTTGATTTATTGTAGAGATGAGGTCTCGCCAAGTTGCCCGGGCGGGTCTCGAACCCACGGGCTCAGGCAGTCTACTCGCCTTGGCCTTCCAAAGGGCTGGGATTACAGACTGAGCCATTGATCCCAGCCAAGATATATTTTAAATGGTTTTCTTCTAAGAGATTCTTATTTATTCTTCAAGGAGTTGATATTGTACTTAGAACTAAAAGAAGCACAAAGCTTCTATTAGTCCCATCAATTACAAGTTGGTTTTCCTAATTTCAAAGCTTATGTACTGACTTTATTTCCTCCTTTTTTTTTTTTTTTGAGTTGTATTCTTACACTGTCGCCCAGGCTGGAGTGCAGTGGCACACCCATGGCCACCCCAGCATCGACCTGCTGGGCTCCTGGGATCCTTCCACCTCAGGCTTCCAAGAAGCCAGAACTATAGGCCCGCGCTACCTCGCCCAGCTAATTTTTTTGATTTATTATAGAGATGAGGTCTTGCCAATTTGCCCGGGCTGATCTCTAACCCATGGGCTCAGGCAATCTGCTCACCTCGGCCTCCCAAAGTGCCATTTTCTCCTAATTATTGGAAACCGTATCAGTTGGCATGCTTTTGGATGCAAGTAACAGGAAGCAACTTAAACTGGATTAAGGAAATAGAATTGGTGTAATTGGAGGTGAGGGCTGTGGTTGGTTGATGCAGGAGTTCAACAGTATTATTGAGGACCCAGGTTCTCACTGTCTCTCCAGCCTGTAGCGTACAGCGTCAGAGTATCCTAAATATGGTTCCTTTTGTGGTTTCAAGTCAATAAAGCTACATGTTTCCTATTTATATACGACAGTAGACGGCCTGACCCTTGCCATGGAAGGTAAGTGCTCTTTCTCAGTCTGGTTGGGCCAGCTGCACTCACGAACAACCCCTGTTAACAGTTACAGGGAATTTCAGTGCTTTCATTGACCAAGAACAAGTCTTGACTCTGGAGCCCATTTAATTGTTGGGTTTAGTAATTAATCAAAATCAAAATTTGTTGAGGAAGAAGGAAGGAGAAGCTCTATATTTTGTAGACAACCAACAGTGCTCAGTCCAGGAATGCTGATTTCTTTTGCCTCTCTTCCCTGATTTCATAGCCCACATCTGAGGTAGGGTAACAATGTGTAACTAGTTAAGTATTTCTTCTGTCCAAATCCCCAGGACAACTGGATTCTTAATAATATTTTTGACACACACTTTCTTAGACTGCTTTCCACCAAAAATCTTGTTTGGCGTAGCAATTCTGCATCAGTGAGTTTTGAATTCACACTGTCCAACATTTCGTGGGGATTCAGCCACAGGATCAATTAAAAAAAAATACTTGCAACTTTGGAGAAACTTTCATTCATTTCCAATACAATGATATCTTTAAATATTTGTTATTATAGAATGCTGTTATTGGTTATCTCCACTGTTATTCTACCAGTGAATCTTACGTAGATTTCCCTCAATAGTTGCCCTGTTGACTGGTTCACCAGTGGGAAGCGTTCCTGATATTAAGTCACAGGGACCCTCCGTCTTCTGCATGTCTCTAGCATAGCTGGTTGTGCCATTAAAAACATGCATGATTTAATGCCTTCTAAAAAAATTGGGAAAGTTGAATGCCCACTGTCATATTTGGTGGGAACTGACTATTCAGTGAGGAAACATTTTATGTAAAGAACTGGAATTTCTGGACTTTATTGATTCTTGACATTGTTGGAAGAACCCTGTGTTATCTTGCTTGGTATGTAGCAAAATGGAACTTAGCACACTATTAAGGATTGCCTGTTAAGTTAGTTGGTCAGGCTGCACGCTCTTAGAACTCTAGCACATTTGCTAGGTGGCTGACCTTGGCCTGAGGTGGCATTTGAAGCTAGCTTCTCCACCAGAAGTTTGTGATGTTGAGGTAACTGTGACTGGGCTGTGGTCCACTCCATGGGCTGCAAGTGAGAGCCACTTACAGATAGCAGTGTATATGTTCCTTTGTCGTCTGTCTCAAATTCTATCAGTGGTTTTCACTTTTCCCTCCCTGAGGTGTCCCTTAAAGAAAAATTTTTAAAAATTGAATTTGAGAAAGAAACTTGAAAAGTCAAAGAAGTGGAGTACGTTTAAGGTAGCAGCTCTGAGGTGTCTATTGTCTATTAAGAAGGGGTCTGTAAAACATGGCCATCTAACAATGGATGTCACATGCCACTTGGATTCTGATCTCAACTCTGTGTCTCTTGCCTGTGGCAATACGCCCTGGTATGACTTTTCCTGTCTTTGGAGCCTGAATGAGATGAATACTTACTCTCTGTGGTCTGATCAGATTTTGAAGGCATGTGGCAAGAGTCCAAATCCCAAAGTTATCTTGATATAGTTTATTTATGAAAACTGGCTCCACTAAGCAGGATTCAAATTGGACAAGGTTCCTCTTGCCAGGGCAGTTTTTTTCTCTAAATACATATCGGGAATGTATCTGAGGATGTGTTCTCTCTGTGAGTCCTACCCCTTATACTTAAAAATCTGTGAACAGATATTGAACAGGGATATGACAGTCTTTTTTTTTTGAGTTGGAGTCTCACTCCATCACCCAGACTGGATTGCAGTGGCACACTCATGGCCACCCCCAGCACTGACCTGCTGGGCTCCAGCGACCCTGCCACCTCAGCCTTCCAGGTAGCTGGAACTACAGGCATGCACTATCACACCCAGCTAATTTTTTTATTTGATTGTAGAGATGAAATCTTCCCAAGTTGCCTGGGCTGGTCTTGAACCAGCTCAGGCAGTCTACTCGCCTCAGCCTCCCAAAGTGCTAGGATTACAGACTGAGCCACCGAGCTCAAGGACATGACAGATATTATCCCATGAGACTTGTTTTGATGCTGTCTGCTACAGAGCAATACTGGTATCAACCATGAGACAAATGCCTTATCACAAAACATAAATGTAACTTGTATCTGTTTTCTTCATTTTTCCTCTAATCAGAAGTGAATTTTTAAAGAACCCTGTGATGGCCCAATGATTAAGATGTAATCACAAACTCAGTAGTAATTTTTGAAATTCATTGCTACTCTTACTTTTAAAAAATCACTATTATTTCTTTGTAGTTAAGCTGTATTATGAGGGTTGTAATTGAAACTGATGGCCTAGTCTCCAGTTCTATAAACAAGTATGGAATTCTGTGATATTTCTGTGATTTGGGTGAGTAGGTAATTCTACCTCCGTCAACTTGGAACTGAAAAATATATTGCCCTAATTCTTTCAGGGAGTTCTCTGAGTATTCATTCTGGCCAGGTATAGTGGGTGGTACATAGCAGAGAGCATAGCACAGAGAGACAAGAACACAGCCGGTGTCAGTACTTGTGATAAAACTAACAAGGCTATGCTTTGTAGCAAAGGAAGTTCCATCTATTCTGGTGGGCAAGTCTGGAAAGGTTTCACAGAGAAGGTGCCCTTGAGTTTGGTCTTGAAAAAGACAAGTTTGCTGAGTAAAGGTTGGGCACAGGCACACCAGGCAGATGTCCGACTGGGAGGATGGTAGTGTGGTGGGGGGAGGGCGTGTGCTCTGAGTGTAGCAAGGATGTGCCAAGATGCTGGGGATGGTTGGAGGAATAGTAGGGCTCACAAGGCTGGCTCAGGAGTTTGAGGTTTTACTCTACATGGGCACAGAGTAACTGAAGTTTTTTTAAACAAGAAAATGACTTGACATCTGTAATCCCAGCATTTGGGAAGACCAAGGTTGCAAGATTGGTTGACCTCAGGAGTTTGAGACGAGCCTGGGCAATATAGCAAGACTCTGTCTCTACCAAAAAAAAAAAATTACCCCAGTCAGAGAGGGAGGGAGAGGGGGAGGAGGAAGGAGAGGGAGAGGGAAAAATCACTTGAAATAAATGTGTTATTCTTCCCCCAAACTGCATGCTTTCTGCTCCCAAAGCTCCACAATCTGTCATTCATTAAAGGAGGCAGAAAGCAGCAATGTCTGTTTCTCTCAAGCATGTTTCCAACCCCCCCCTTCCCTTTTCGTTCTTTGTCATTATTTGGGGGAAGGATTATGAGGAGACAACAAACTTCATGGCTTTTTTTTTCAAGGCATTGTATTATATTGAACACTTTGGCAGATGATAGAATAATGAACGCTGCATTTGCAACAAGTCTTGTATTCATTTCTTGGTCAATAAGCTTGCATTTTTATAGTCCTTTCCCTCAAGGAAATTAAACTCTTATTTTTATCTTTAAATGTATATGCTTATCTGTCTTCAAACATTAAGAAATCTCAAGATTGTGTTACTCTTGTTTGACACTTTTTTGGGTTAAAAAAAATCAATTTGTCTCTATTTTCTAGGCTTACCAAGAGATTAAAGAGTGAGTCCCTGAAATCCGACTTTACAATAGATTTAAAACATGAGGTATGTCGTGTTTTGTTTGGTTGAAAGTCTTAGTAATCAAGAATTCGTGTCTTTTGATGTAAAAGGTGTTTTGTATTGCTTTGCTGCATTTTCCCACCCACATTCATTATATACTCACTGAGGTAATTTCACAATACTCCAGTGAATTAGGTTCATCTACCATAAGTTCATTTGAGTTTGGTAGGTGAAGGAAGAGCAACGAGAAAGATTGCAACTCGTGATCCATGATTCTTTGGGTTGTTCTTTTTTTTTTTCTTGGTGTTTGTGTGTGTGTGTGTGTGTGTGTGTGTGTGTGTGTGTGTGTTGTTTTTGAGTTGGAGTCTCACTCTGTGGCCCGGGCTGGAGTGCGGTAACACGCTTATGACCACTGCCGCCTTGACCTGCCGGGCTCAGGTAATCCTTCTGCCTCCGCCTTTCAAGTAGCTGGAACTACAGGCATATGCCACCACCCCCAGCTACTTTTTTGATTTATTGTAAAGATGGACTCGAACCTGTGGGCTCAGGCAATCCTCTCACCTCGGTCTCCCAAAGATTCTTTGTTTTTAAGCTAAATGGATAGGTCCAGGGGTAGATTTCTAAAAACATGACAAATGTCATTATAAGTACCTCTGGTCTTACTTGGTGCTTTGGTTATACATGTAATGCTACAGATAGAATGTGCCTCACCAAACTTTCAAAATTATATGCTGAAACCTAATCCCCAATGCTGTGGTCTTTGGAGTTAGACCTTTGGGAGGTGGTTAGGTCGTGAGGGTGGAGCCCTCATGAATGAGATTAGTTCCCTTGCAAAGAGGTCCCAGAGAGTTCTCTAGCCCCTTCCACCAGGTAAGGACACAGCTAGAAGGTGCCATCCTTGAATCAGGAAATGGGCCCTCACCAGACATTGCATCTGCTGGGGCCTTGATCTTCACGGTCTCCAGAACTGTGAGAAATAAATTTCTGTGGCTTAGAAGCCACCTAGTTGCTTTGGTATTTTATTATAGCAGCCAAAATAGACTAAGATATATGCCTTTGTCGTGTGTCTGTGCTTGGCTCTAGAGCAGAATTGAGCCAGTTGGGTCTCAGGCAGGCACCCTGGTCCACCCTAACACCCCTGATTCCTTGGCATTTAGTGGACATCTGTGACCAATTATCCTGGAGGCAGGTGGCAGATGTCCCATCATTAATCATTCTTACATCTTCATTAAGAAGGCTCCTTTTTGCATTTCATTTTTGAGAATGACTGCTTGAAGCAGACTTGCCTCTCTGTGCAAGAATCTGTATCTTAGGACAATGAAGCAAATCTTGGCATAGAATTCAGTTCAGCAGTGCTAGCAGCCTTCCAGGAGTCAGAAGGGCATGCACAAGGCTTTCTAACTTCTTGGGTGTCTTTAAATGATGAGACAGCTTATTTGAGAGAAATATACTTTTAAAAAATCATTCTTCTTTTTCACAAAGAGGAAAAATTGACTTGTTTTTCTTGACCAAGATCTGCCTAGATAGGTTTAATGAAAAGTCAGCTTTGGTAGAGATACCCAGTTTTGGGAATCTAGTAAATCTTGAGTATACACAAAAGACTTTCTAACATATATGAATGCTATAAAGATGAATGAGCAAAATACCTAAGTAGTCCACCTGACTTAAGAGAGATAACATTACCAGTCACCTTGAGGCTACCTATGTACTTCTCCCTAGGGTAGGTCTCTCTCCCTCCATCTCCCCAGAGTAAACACTCTTGAATTTTCTTTCTCTCCCTTACTGTTTTTTCATATTTTATTATATATGAATATACTTCTGAATAACATAGGGCATAATTTTGTATCCTTTTGGATTTTAGAGAAACAGAATTGTACCACAAATATTCTTCTAATTTGGAACTCATATATGTTGATGCATGCAATTCTGATTAACTTATTTTCTCTGTAGTAGTTTCCTGTATGACTGTAACAATTGACCCATTCTCCTCGTAGTGGGCTTCAGGGTTGCTACCAGTTTTTTGCTATCATATTCGTTGCTTCTGTGAATATTTTTGACATGTGTTGTCGTGATCATCTCAAGGATTTTTCTAAGACTGGCTTTCAAGTTTTTTTTTTCCTTTTGACTGTGACCCACTTTTGTTTTTATCTTATTTCTTTATTTTTCTCTTTATTTTATTACTGAGATTTGGGGTGCAAGTCAGAATATTAGGTACATGAGTGTGAAGCTTTGGCCTCCAAGAAAGCACTTTCATGTGACTCAGTATATTTGTGTGTGTTGTTATTGTGTTTTTGTTATTAATTTCTAACTTATATTATTGTAGTCTATATTCAAAATACTTTTAGGCTTACTTTGTGGCCTGGTTCATATTCAGTTTTGTAAAATGGGCAAAAGGATGTCTATTCTCTGACTTGGAGTTATAGTATTCTCTTTGTTAAGAAGGCATTTATGGTGCTTTTCAGATATTTTATTTCTTTCCTTCTTTTCTTTCTGTACTTCATTGCTTCAGTCTTTCATTCTCCTTTTGTTTTGTCTGCTTATCGTTTACTAAGGGAGAAATGGGGAACTCCTCCATGGTAATGGTGGATTTAACAGTTTCTCATATGGAACTTCCAGCTCTTGCTTTGTATACTCTGAGGCTGTGTTAAGCTTAGAATTGTTACGTCTTCTTAGTGCATTTACCTTCATCTTCTAGTAACTGTTCTCTGTCTTAATGTTTCTTTCGTTGACATGAATGTTATCATACTAGCCTTCTTCTGGTGTTTGCCTCCTAATTCTTTTTCGTCTTCGTCTTTTTCTTTCAACCCTTTTGTGTCCTTATCTTTTAGCTGTGTCTCTTTTAAAGAAGATGTGTCTTTTTTGTCTCTCAGTTTGAAAATCTTTATCTTTATGCCAGATGGCAAATTTACATTTACATTGATTGTCATTACTAAAATATTTGAATTGATTTGTCACTTGATTTTGTACCCCTCTCCTTATTTTCTTTCTGTCTCGTTTGTTGTTGTTGTTGTTTGTTTTTAAGTTTATTGCCAAGACTGTACTTTCAAGGATCATTTCTAGTTTGTTCAAGTTTCTTCTTTTTAGAGTTTTTTTTTCTCCTTTAGTTTATATTTTTCTTTTTCTACTATTTTGGAATTTCAGTCTATCTGTACTTTATTGGTTATTTTAAGTATTTCAACATGTATTCTTAACCTAACAATGGCTAATTAATTAGTATTCAGAAAATTTGAGGACCTTGGGATGATTGATTGATTGATTGAGTTGAGGTCTCACTCTATTGCTCTGGCTGGAGTGCAGTGACATACTCATGACTACCACAGCCTTGACCTCCTGGGCCCAAGTGATCCTTCTACCTCAGCCTTCCAAGTAGCTGGGACTACAGGTGCATGCCACCACACCTGACTAAATTTTTGATATACTGTAGAGATGAGGTTTCACCAAGTTGCCTAGGCTGGTCCCCAATCCCCGGGCTTAGGCAATCCTCTCACCTCCATCTCCCAAAGTGCTAGGATTATAGGTGTAAACCATCACTCCTGGCCTTTAGGATGATTTAACTTTGATTCTCCCATTTCCAATTTACATGCTGTTGTTGCCTGGTATTTTTTAATCTTATTTTATCCCCCAAAATTTTGATACTTCCATTATTTTATGCTGTTAACATTTGTGTTCATTTCATCTCATATTTGCCAGTTGACCATTCCATCTTGTTTCTTAGACCTTCCAACTGGAATCATTTTTAGTCTTCCTGAAGTGCATCCTTTAGAATTTCCTTTGGTGAGATGGTCAATTCTCTTAGTATTTTTTTCTTTAAAAAATTTTCATCTTTGTTCTGGAAACCCAGTTACATCGTGTAGACCATGTTAGGTTGTCAGATCTTTTCCCTCATGACAATGGTGTGATTTCACTGTGTGCTGGCTTCTGTTATTATCGTAATGCTGAGAAATCAATTCTTAGTCTTCGTTAGTCTAATGTGGTTCCTTTGTAGATAATCTGTCATTTTTCTGCCAGTTTTTTTCCCATGAGTTGGAGTCTCACTCTGTCACCCAAGCAGGAGTGCAGTGGCACACTCAACAGCCACCCCAGAGTCAACCTGCTGGGCTCTGGTGATCCTTTCGCCTCAGCCTTCCAAGTAGCTGGAACTGCAGGTGTGCGGTCTCGCCAAGTTGCCCGGGCTGGTCTCGAACCCACAGGCTCAGGCAGTGCACTCGCCTTGGTCTCCCAAAGTGCTGGGATTACAGGCTGAGCCACCGAGCCCAGCCTCTGCCTGCTTTTAAGATTCTGAGTTCTGTTCTGTGGTTTCACTATGATATGTCTAGATACAGACTCTCTTTTCTAATCCTGCCTAGGATTCATTGGACCTTTCTATAATAGGATTATTAGGCAATTTTTGAAAATTGTCACTGTCTTTTCAGCTATGTTCTCATCCCTGTTCTCTCTGTTACTTCCTCCTGGAACTTTAGATGTATGAACCTCTCTTTCACAGTTTTTATCTCTGTTTGTTGCTGTGCTGCCTTTTAAATAATTTTGGGACTGGGTTCGGTGGCTCAGCCTGTAATCCCAACACTTTGGTAGCCCGAGGCGAGTGGATTGCCTGAACCCGCGGGTTTGAGACCAGCCCAGGCAACTTGGGAAGACCACATCTCTACAATAAATAAAAAATTAGCTGGGCATGGTAGCGCGTGCCTATAGTTCTTGCTACTTGGAAGGCTGAGACGAAAGGATCGCTGGAGCCCAGCGGGTCAACGGTGGGGTGGCCGTGAGCGTGTCACTGCACTCCAGCCTGGGCAACAGAGTAAGACTCCGACTCAGAAAAAAAAAGATAAAAATAGATAAAATAAATAAATAATTTTGGGGACTTCATTCTTTAGTTCCCTAATTTGGTATTCACCTGTGTCCAATATGGTATTTATGCTAGCCATTAAATTTTTAATTCATTTTTGTTTCTTGAAGTTTTATTTAGTTATTTTTCAAATTTGCTTTCTTATCTTTTATGACCCTTTCAATGTAATCTTTGCTCATATTTTAAAGTTTTTCTTTTCTTTCTAAAATACATTAAGCATAGTAATTTTGTGATCTGCAGTCCTAGTGTCTGAAGTCTTTTGGGTCAGATTAAGTTGTGTCTGCTGGCTCTTGGTTGTCATCTCATTTCTTTATACTTTTTGTGATGTTTCTCTGAGTATTCTTGTTTCTTTGGGAAAAATCATCTGTGGCCTATCTTAAGGTTGCGGTTCCTCAGTGAGGGTTTATATTAGCTTCTGCCTGCTGCTAGCAGGTTATACTGACGTGAGACCACATTACATTATCTGTTTGAGATGGTTTTGAACCTCATAGGTACCATAAATTAGGGAGGCCTAGCTTTTGGTTACAGAATCTGACAGGAGATTTAGAGATTACTTTGTCTCCTCCATTCAGATCCAGGGGCCCATCTTTACGTGGGTACTTGCTGCTAACCCCGCCCCTTGGGCAGGCTCAGTGACTTCACCATGTCAGAGACTCAGTGTTACCCAGAGTCAGCTGATACCTGTCGGGGATAACCATCCTCGGTGCCCTTTTCCCCTTTTGTCCTCACAGTTTCCACACTTTGTACCGACTTAACTTTGTATTGAAAATGATTTTACTCAAAAGTGGGCCCTGAACACCTATTATAATACTACAGAAAAGGGATTGGCAGTAGCGGGACACTGTGGGGGACGAGGGACGGACACATAGCATCAATAAGGGTGCCTGGTTCTAATCCAGGTAAAGTGACGTCCAATGGGAGGCCCAAAACTTTATCTGTACCTAAACCACTTTTGTATGCACTCCTGACTTGTAGCCAGCAACTTTAAAATTGATTTAAGTTAACTTGTGAGAAGAATATTATTTTAAAGACATTTTATCTATTCTCGGTGTTTTCAACAAGTCAGCTATTCATCTGTAATGACCACACTGCAGGAAGCTCGAGCCATGATCATATTTTCTTGCATCTGTGTGTGTGATGTTTCAGTATGCGTTCTTCCCTAAAACGCTCCTTAACAACCTTGGAATTTTTTAGAGATCAGCATATTGGTTCCTAGTTCATTGCATGTTGTTAATAAAAGGTTAGATTGCTCCACATGGAATTACCATTTTTTGAGTGAAAAAGACTTCTGTTGAATATTGACAGATTGATATAGTTCACTCCAGTCCTCTCTATGGAAGGCATGTCCTGCTTTCCCTTGAGTCTTTTGCCCCGTCTTATACCTGTGGTGTTGGCTGAATTCCTTCTTCGTTGCCTGTCTCCTGTCTTGTGACAGATTGCCCTCTACATCTGGGACAAAGGTGGAGGACCTGCCCTGACCCCAGTGCCTGAGTTTTGTACAGATGCTGTGGACCACTACTGTGCCACTACCTTCCATTCTTTTCTACCAAGTTGTGTAAGTAATAGAAGGAAAACTTCCTCACATGTCAAAGGAAAATTTACATGCTGTGCGCAAAATGTCCTCCTGGAACTTTACCTACTGGAAAAAAAATCAACATTTACCCTGGTCCAGGTGAGGACTAATAAATATCACGTCTCTAGTAATAGCACCCCTGTAAGGTAAGGACTGTTGTGACCTCATCTTATAAAGAAGAGAGAGGCACAGAGAAGTTAAGAGGTTGCTTAAGGCTGCACAGCTAGCGGGGAGGGAAGTGAGGTTCTGACGGGCTCCCTCCCGTTCCGACACCTTTGTGAGATACTGCCTGCCACAGCTTTTTAGGATCGGTGTGCCCAGAGTCATTTGTGTTGTTGATAACGTAGGGTGCATTGATTGGAATTTCAGTCTCGTTTCCTGGAAAGTCAATTTCCAGCGTTTTCTGGGACACCCAGTCCTCCTCCTCAAGTCCGCCCCCTTCATCCTTTCAGCAGGTGGCCTTGCCTTTGCTCTCCCTGTGACCATCTAGAACTTTCAGAGTGAACTTGTTGACTGTGGGGGACCCCTGGTCCAGGCCAGGATGAGCCCAGAAACCCTGAAGCTTGCTAGGTTGTTAACAGTTTTTTCTCATAAGGGAAAATACATTCGCCCACCCCACATGTTGTCTGTTATTCTCAAATCAGTCACACAAAAGTCTGTGTGTACCATTTTCAAAGATAAATATACAGAAACACAGCACAGTGCTATGATAGGAGAGAATCTGTGGTGTGTGTTCAGTTCCTGACGGGGGAAGCCCAGTCTTTCTAGACGTAATGCTGGCTTGCCCTTTAATGTCATCCTAGTACCGTGAGTGGTGTGACAGCCGTAGTTAGATATTGCTATAAACCAGCCCCAAATGATTAAGGAGTCACAATTAAAAATTTTACAGGCTGAAGACAAGTAATAAAGGGGTCATGAAGGCCTGGGGTGCACACTGTTGACAAATCTCTCTGTGTGTTCCTTTCATCTGTGTGATCAGCCTAGGCTCCAGAATTTCCCCACCCCACCCAGGTGTTCGAAGTGATCCTGCCTTTGGCAAAGAACAGAACATCCTTAGACTAAACTAGTGAAAGGGCCATAAAAATACTTTAAATATCAAAGTAAGGCCAGGCCCAGGATAGGGCGTTATCTCTTATTTTGCACTAAAAGACCCCCCCCCTTTGTCAAAATCTTCACCATCTGGAAAAGGAAACGAGAGGAGGCTGATCAACTAACATTTATTGGCCACCTACTATGTGCTTGATAAATTATATTTTCATAGCAGCCTCATAGTGGTTATTATTTCCTTTTTCTTTTTGGGCTTGGGGGTGGTCGGAGTCTCACTCTGTCGCCCAGGCTGGAGTGCAGTGGCACGTTCATGGCCACAGCAGCCTAGACCTGCTGGGCTCAGGAGATCCTTCCACCTCAGCCTTCCCAGTAGCTGGGAACCACAGGCATGCACCACCATGCCCGGTTAACTTTTTTGATTTGTTGTAGAGACAGAGTCTTGTCAAGTTGCCCAGGCTGTTCTCAAACTCCTGGACTCAGGCAATCCTCTCACCTCTGCCTCCCAAAGTATTGGGATTACAGGCATGAGCCACAGTACCTGGCCACCTTATTTCTAATTTTTTTAAATGAGCAAACTGAAGTTCCACTAGTTTAGGAAACTTGTTAAGTGGGTGCACAGTCTGTGCACTGTAAATCTGGGAGGCAGGTCCAGGATTGCTGACCTCAAAGGCTATGTTGTCAATCAAACTTTCTTCCCTGAAACTTGATCCCAGAAGTAGGTTTGATATCCTTGTCATTGGTTAATATGAACTCTAGAGCATGTGAGATCTAATACGGGTGTGAAATTAAGACAGCGTTGACTCATGTGTGTATGTATTTTTTCTTTTCTTTTTTTTAGGCAAAGCCAGTGAAGAAGGAGGATATTTTTGTTGCCGTAAAAACATGCAAGAAATTTCATTTTGACAGAAGTATGTTTGGGGTTATTCATTTTTGTCTGAACTTTAAAAATCTAGTCTGCCTATAAAAAAATACAAGCCAGGGATAAATTGCAAGAAAGGGATGGTGACCAGTAGGATGTTGAAGGGAAGGGAGTTATTTAATCAGTATTCCTCATCACACCCCTTCAGTCGCCAATTAGTAAGGGCAATTTTGTATTAAAATATGAGTAGTCGGCTGGGCATGGTGGCTCTCCCTCTAATCCCAGCACTTTGGGAGACCGAGGTGAGAGGACTGCCTGAGCCCATGGGTTTGAGACCAGCCTGGGCAACTTGGCGAGACCTCGTCTCTACAATAGATCAAGAAAAAGTGAGCCGAGCATGGTAGCGCATGCCTGTAGTTCCAGCTACTTAGAAGGTTGAGGCCAAAGGATCACCTGAGCCCAGTAGGTTGCAGTGACAGAGTGAGACTCCATCTCAAAAAGAAAAAAAAAGTAGTCATAGCCAATACTGTTTATAGTAGTATTTTATTTTTATTTTTATTTTTGAGTTGGAGTCTCACTCTGTCACCCAGGCTGGAATAAAGTGGCATGCTCACAGCTACTGCAGCCTCTACCTGCTGGGCCCATGCGACCCTTCTGCCTCAGCCTTTCAAGTAGCTGGAACTACAGTCACGCCTGGCTAATTCTTTTTGATGTATTGTAGGGACGAGGCCTCACCAAGTCACCCAGGCTGGTCTTGAACCTGTGGGCTCAGGCAGTCCTCTCACCTCAGCCTCCCAAAGTGCTGGTATTATAGGCATGAGCCACTGTGCCCAACCTACAGTAGGATTTTGCTTTGGAAGTAGAAAAGTTCACTGTGGCAGTCTGACTGTGCATTTTGTCAAACAGTGTTCTATTATGTCTTTGAACCATATAAGGAATATCAGAGAGGATTGCAAGTTAACAGAGAGCGAACAAAGAATGGTTTCTTGAGGACGGTTTTTTCTTTCTTTCTTTCTTTCTTTTTTTTGAGTTGGAGTCTCACTCCATCGCCCAGGCTGGAGTGCAGTGGCAAGCTATTTATTGTAGAGACGAGGTCTCTCCAAGTTGCCCAGGCTGGTCTCGAACCCCAGGCTCAGGCTATCCATTTGCCTTGGCCTCCCAAAGTGCTGGGATTACAGGCTGAGCCACCAAGCCTGGCCTGTTTTTTCTTTTTATATTTATTTCAGATGCACAAACTGGAAATTTTAAATAAAGATATGTATTTGCTCACGAGTAGATATATTGGAGAAAAGGGAAAAAAACTGCCTTAGAAACAGTGATCTCCTCTTAAGGAATCCTGGCATGCAGATGAATGTTGTTTTTAGTCAAATTTTTGGTGTCATTACAGAATTCTGCTAAGTTATGATGATAATGTAAAAAAAAAGTCCGTCCTACGTATAAATAGATTTTTTTTTTCTCTTTTTGCACCTTATTTCAAGTAGCACTTTTCTGAAATTGAAAATTAGGCAGACTTCTACATTTTCTAATTTTAGCACATATTTTATTTTTTTTCCCACGAAAAGACTGTCGATTTCACCAAGAATGTGATATTTATGTAGGAGAGATTTCTAAACCAGCTGTCATTTTTATGGGATTGGAGCTCTGGGGAAGTTCAGTTATATATTTTAGGTGATAATATGATACATACAGATATTTTAAAGGTAAGATATTTTTCAAATAAAACATTACAATTTGAGATTATATTGTCTGAGCCATCAATATTAATTAAAATTCATTTATAATCAATAATATCTTAAAAGTACACTAACTATAAACCTTCATGTTTGCCTAAAATAGTCATGGTACATTCTAAATCCTGTTAAAACAGCCTAAATAAATGTATGCATTTGTTATACAGAGTCCCAAAATACTATGAAGAATCAGCATAGCAGTTAAAATAAAATTTTCATTTATCATCCATTTTCTTGTAATCTGGAAGGGCTTTGTGGGATTAATTTGACAAATATCTTTTTTAAAAACATGTCGGGGAAATAACTAGACTGCCTTTTAATTTTATTTCTTTTATAGCAAGCAGAAGGATTCGAATTGATTTGATTGATCTTGAAGCTACACTTGGAGTAGTGATTGTTTTCATAATATTAATGATAAGAGTGACGGTGGTAGTGTTATTATTTTTCTTTGAAACATTTTTCAAGTGACAGTGAAGTGGTAGAATTAGGGACACTCCTCACTGTGGTTTTTGGATTCTATAGAAACGAAAAAAAGCTTGCTAATTTTAATTCAGTAATTTTTGAATAATCTAGTTTACTACTTTCATATTTTGCGTACGGTTGAGATCATCTTTTTAGATCCCTGCAGAATGCTTTTGTTTGAATTTTGAGTCAGAGGTCTTTGAAAATTACAATTTTATTTATTTATGTATGTGTTTACTTATTTATTTTTTGCATTGGAGTCTAACTGTGTTGCCCAGATTGGAGTGCAGTGACACACTCCCGGCCACTGCAGCCTCGACTGTTGGGCTCTACTGATCCTTCTGCCTCAGCCTGAACATTATAATTTTAAAAGCCCACTGGGAGCATTAAAGGCAAACTTCCCCAAGCCAGATGCATTGAATTGCTGCTATTCATTTGAATCTGGCACCATTGAAACATGAGACCTAAAAAGTATCATGAAGCTTTGACATTTGGATTTCAGTGGCAAGCCCCTTTTCCACTTGGCTGTGTTTGTTAGAAAAGAAGCGTAAGACAGCAGGATTTTAGGGACTTTGATGTCCATTTTGCACAACGACAGTGAAGCCTGTCAGACCACTGAGCTCTGCCTCTCCTTTTAGAAGTCAGGTCGATCCACCAGTTGGCCCAAAGAATTATCCAGTTATCTGTTACAAGGACAGTGCCACAGTAACTGCTTCTAACTGCTAATCTTTTTTACATTTTCTGGTATGTTTTTAACACACGTTCCATCATCTAATTGCATTTGACAGTTCCTTGTGATGTGATAATTATTGTTATTTACTTGAAGTTGTAGAGTAAGTGGAGTATGAAACACAACTGGCCCGATTTCTTGTAGCCCATTGAGTTGGGGAGCCAAGGACTTGGATTTTCTGGCTCTTAAATCCCCAGTGCTCTTTCTGCCACATCACAGCTGTACTGTAATCTCCTTGGACGATTTACAAATTCAACTCTTGATAAATAGTCTTTGATATTCAAGTTGATGCCCTGCCATGCTCAAGGTCAGTTTTGAGTTGGCCGGAAGCCATGAAAGTAGGCTCTTCATTTTCAGTAGCAATGGGGATGGCCAGGAATTGAAGCCCACACAGGATCTAAAGTACAAATCGAACTGGGAACTTTGACTGCCACTCCTGTCTAAGCTTATCACTGCTACACTCAAGCAGAAGACATGGTCTGGGGTGTTTTCTTCATTTTTCTTTCCCTGTATATGTACTCTATGATAAAATACTCAAAGTAACAAAGACCAAATGATGATGGGGAAAATAATAGACAAACTGTATCTCTACAAAATTGAGAGTGGGTTATACTGTTACTTGTGGTCACACTGTCCCTGGGTACTGAGCAGAGGACACTGGCAGTGGTCCTCACTCCTGGTCCATTGTAGTGTTGGTTACCTCCTGGGATAAAGATGAGAGACAGAACACGTTCCCTTCAAGGTTCTGGTCACAGCAAGGGGAAATATATGTTGAATTCATTTTTTATACTCTCATGGAAGAATTGATAATAAAACCAAGTTCCAAAATGAAAATATTAACTTTTTTTTCGGTCTAACAGTTAAATATTTTTTATCCCTTTTCCCAATCCAAATCATGTGCAAACACTGACATTGCAGTATTAAATTTAAGTGTTTAATTACGTAAGTAAGCAAATTGAGTCCAACTCAGACAAACCCTTACATATAAAATACAGAGTACATCATTTTATAATCCATTATTCATCATCCACTTTGAAGAAAAAACTGAGCTCTGAACATCTACTAAAATTATCACCCGATTACTCATTAAATATTATTTTTATACGTTAAAATGTAACTTTTTTGCAACCATAGAGATAGTTCTAAAGATTTCAACATGTCAAAATAGTGAAAGAGATACTAAATAATAGGACTGGTGAGAGACAAAGAAAGAAAAAAAATTTTATTTTCTAGGAAGATAATTCTAAAGATTTTGTCTGGATTCTGATTTAAAGGAAACATAGCATTCTTATAACACAGTAAGCAAAAATATATTGTCTTTCACTCGAGAAAGTAATACATGTTGACACCATTGAACCAGCAACACTCTATGAGAGGCAAGAAACTTGAAAAGTATTACATAAGGTGACAAATTGGGCACAGCCTGTAAATTATATTTAAGCAGGGAAAGGATCACTGGAGCTTGAATATTCAGCTTGATTATTTCCTCTTGGGTTGTTATGTTTTCCATTGTGTGATATGAGCGTTTGAAAAACCTTCAGCGTTTTCTTTGCCACACAGTTCATGTGTACACTCGTTACCTTGTGGCAGCCACCATTTTGTTCATCAAATGGTGGGTTTGGGGACGCTTTTCTGCAGTTTCTCTCTGAAACTTTCACACCTTTTCACACCTTCCTGTGCTTGTAAAAATTAGCACCTCATTCCTTTCAGATCTGAAAAAACTGGTTGCTGTCTTTACTGCTATGATCTTGTCTAGAAGAGGCAAATCCGAACACGCTGATTAAAGGGAGTGTTTGATGGCTGGTATTCTCTTTGATTAAAGAGGCTTACAGGTACTGAGGTATGATCTGCCTATTTAAAAGGCGAGGGTTGAGTTAAAATGCAGCCAAATGGGAGGCCACACTCCAATCAGATGAGGTGATTAATTATTGAGGTGCTGAGGGGGGTTGGGTGTTGCCTGGCTAGTTCTTTACTTGGCTGTTGGATAGCTATTGTTCTAGACTGTCCTAAA
Source organism: Carlito syrichta (assembly GCF_000164805.1). Classification (NCBI taxonomy): domain Eukaryota; kingdom Metazoa; phylum Chordata; class Mammalia; order Primates; family Tarsiidae; genus Carlito; species Carlito syrichta. Next base: position 190,773 of record NW_007245729.1, read on the forward strand.
ATGTGGTTTTAGGTCAGCCAGGAGGGACGTTTCCCAGTCTGTTACGCCTCAGTCTTTAAAAAGAGGAATTAGAGCACACTCTTTGTTGTGTGTGTGTGTGTCCCTAACCTTCCCCTGGGAGGAGAAGTGTGATCAGGGTTTTATTTTGTGGCCACCGTCTTGCACACAGAGACAAAAGGTCCATCCACCAATCGAAAATACGAATTCCTTGAAGTCCAGACAGCCATTCACATTTGATTATGTGGTAGTTTTTAGAAAGTGTTCAAGCACCAAGTTCATTTTCATTTGTAATCTGAGACAATTCTGCAAGTCACTTTCCCGGGGGGTAAAAACGTGTGTTCTGTTCTCACAGTGAGATACGTCTCCTGTTTAGAGTCTAGAAAGCTCTCAGAAAGATTTATGCCATCTGTGCAGCTGGAATTTTTTTTTTATAGTAAAATTTTTACTTTGCCCCAGGTTTAAGTTATTCTGTAGCAAACTTTCTTGAAAGAGGCATTCATTGTTATTTTATTATGTGGTAGAAAATATGCTTCTCTTTATTGAAAATGAGATATTGGGTAACTACATCGAAGTATTTTTTAAAGTTTAATTTTTTTAGGAATACAGTACCTCGATATATTTTGTAAATAAAAGAATGAATTCATTTGAGAATTTAAACAGTGCTAATAAGATAGACTAATATTTTAAAATTTTAATTTAGAATCAGTCTTGTTGAAAATAAATCCTTGGCCTGCTATTGAAGAAGACTTATCCTCAGCTTTAAGTTTTTTACAGCTAGTGACAAAAGCATGGAAGTTATATTGACAAGGGGAGAGACAATACACGCTGTTTTATGCTTTAGGTATTGAAGAATCATATCTTAGCATTTTGAAAGGGTTGACTGATTTTAAAATGACTAATAGGGGTGGTACCAGTCTCGTACCAAAGAATGACTTGCCATTATGAATAAAACCTTCACTTTAACTAGTTGCCTAAAATAGGCCTAAGCCTTCGATTGAAACTCTTAGAAAATTCAGCCCTCATTCAGCTACTTAATTGAGCACTTACTATAGCCAAGGCATTGTGCCAGGCCTTTGGGAATGAGTCATACACACAGCACTTCTTACCTTGAGCGCAATTTCTGTTTCAAACAAAAACTGAAAGGCTGTAGTTAGGTATAGCAGTCACAGAGCTAACTCACACTTGATTTTGATCTTAATTTTTTTTAAGTCAGTTAATTGAGAAGAAACACCTGTGCTGTTTAATAAACCTATTAGAACAAGAAGGACTCAAGGCCTAGAGGCTGAGGAGATTGAAGGTAGAATTTGCCCAGCCTTCATAACCCGTGCTGGGGACTGAGGAAAGTCCTTTACCTTGCTTCCCAGCTTCTTTCGGTATTAGGTAGTAGAGGGCATTTAACCCAAGAGTATGAGCTTTTAGTGACTGCAAGCTGCAGGGAGCCCTTCCTGGGAGTAAGTTCTCTTCTTTATTATATGCAAAGCAAACCACCAGTGCAGTGCCAGAGTGAAGATTTTTTTTTTTTGAACTGGAGTCTCACTGTCACCCAGACTGGAGTGCAGTGGCATGCTCCCGGCCACCGCAGCCTCCACCTGCTGGGCTCTGGCGATCCTTCCACCTCAGTCTTCCAAGTAGCTGGAACTACAGGCACGTGCTACCACACCCGGCTAATTTTTTGATTTATTGTAGAGATGAGGTCTCGCCAAGTTACCCAGGCGGGTCACGAGCCCGTGGGCTCAGGCAATTCACTCACCTCAGCCTCCCAAAGTGCGGGATTACAGGCTGAGCCACCGAGCCCGGCCAAGTGAAGATTTTTGTTGTGCTGAAATTTGGAAGAAGAACAGAATGAGTTTTTAAAAAATATTTCTTCTCTGTCCCCTAGCAGCCCTGTTATTTAGTACTTCTTTCACCATTCTGACATGTTAGCATCTTTAGAACTCTCTTCCTCTCTATGGTTGCAAAAAGGTTGTATTTTAATGTATAAAAATAATATTTAATGAGTAATTGGGTGATCATTTTAGATGTTCAGAACTGAGTTTTTTTCTTCTTCAAAGTGGAAGAACAATGGGTTATAAAATGATGCACTCCTATATTTTATATATAAGGGCTTGTCTGAGCTGGATCAGAAATTGCTTATTTATGTAATTAAACACTTAAATTTTGCACTGCAATGCCAGTGTCTGCACACAATTTGATTTAGGTTGGGAAAAGGGGAAAAGACACATGATCTGATAAAGTCTCTCAGAAAGTTAAATGAATATTTGGTTCATTGGAGTTTAGATTCTTATATTAACCAGGTATAAAATCTAAATATTTTCTTTCTATTAAAAAATCCCCAGAAATCCCCTCTTAAAATTCAGAGATTCATAGACAGTAATTTTAACTAGAGTAGAAAATAATTACTTGGATAGTTGGTCAGGTGAATTAGTATCAGGTGAATCAGTGATCAGTCTATATATAAGATATTCAGGCAGAGGTACTTTTTTTTTTTTTTTTTTTTTTGCCAGAGTCTCACTCTGTCACCCAGGCTAAAGTGCAGTGGCATGATCACGGTTCACCGCAGCCTCAACCTCCTAAGCTCAGATGATTCTTCCACCTAGCCTTCCAAGTAGTTGGGACTGCAGGCATGTGCCACCATGCTTGGCTGTTTTTTAAATTTTATTTGCGTAGAGACGAGGTCTCAGTATGTTACCCAGGCTGGACTCCTGGGCTCAAGGGATTCTCCTGCCTCAGCCTTCCAAAATGCTGGAATTATAGGTATAAGCCACTGCACCCGGCCAGAATTACCTTTGAGTATCTAAACTAAAATATAGAAAACAAACAATTTTCTGTTGTTTGTGTTTATGGTATTAAAGCAATTTGGCTGTTAATAATAGACTATTACAGTCTGCAGTGGTTTCCGTCTTATTTCCTCCACATTTTTCAAAAGTAATCGTGTCAGCCATCATATGCAATGATTCTCAATGGCAAGGTCATGCCGTTGATAGAGTGGAGTAGTCCTGTTAGAACATTTGGCTGGGAACATGTATAGTTGGCAAAGGTCTTCCCATACTTCGTGGTGAGAAGGATGAACCACACTGAGTGTTACAGTCCTTAGAAGTACAGAGGGGGCCAAAGAATAGATGCATATTTTACAAAAGGAAAAAACTGTATTAAAATTGCAATACTCAATATATACCCACGACAAAAGATGAAGACAAGCCACGTTTGACTTCTGCAGTTACAAGAGGTGCTCAAAGTGGTCACTGTCAGCATCAGTTATGGCACACTACTGCAGGACTTACGTGTTGCAAATTTGTCACGTGTTGCAAATTTGTCACAAATGCATACAGTTGTTAGGTGCGTTGGAGATTCTGTTGCGTACTTACGTCTCCATTGTCGTTGTACTTCCACAATGTTCTCGAATTTCCAATACCATGTCAAAATGGTCTTGCGCTCCTCAAATGACAACCATGCTTCTGCCATTTTCTTTGACTGTCCTGTCACATGGTAACACCAGCATTCATTTGATTAACTCCATTTTTTGAACGAATGTCATGCTACACATTGCTACCATAATTCAACTCAACCTCAAAAAGTCATACATAGATAGCATCTCTTAAAATGTGTATATATTTGTAAGCTGGGCTCAGCGGCTCAGCCTGTAATCCCATGCCTTGGGAGGCTGAGGTGAGTGGATTGCCTGGGTTCGAGACCTGCCTGGGCAGGCGAGACCTCATCTCTACAATAAATCAAAAAAAATTAACCGGGCGTGGTAGCACACGCCTGTAGTTCCAGCTCCTTGGAAGGCTGAGGTGGAAGGATCGCCAGAGCCCAGCAGGTCGAGGCTGCGGTGGCCAGGAGTGGACACTGCACTCCAGTCTGGGTGACAGAGTGAGACTCCAACTCAAAAAAAAAAAAACAAAAAGATGTGTATACTTTTTTTTTTTTTTGGCACTCCTGGTATTTATATTCTCTGCCTGCCCCAAAACACATTTAAATAATTTGACTGTAGCCAGGCTTGGTGGTTCAGTCTGTAATCCTGCGCCTTTGGGAGGCTGAGGTGAATGGATTGCCTGAGCCCGTGGGTTCAAGACCCGCCTGGGCAGCAAGACCTCATCTCTACAGTAAATCAAAAAATCAGCCGGGTGTGGTAGCGCATGCCTGTAATTCTGGCTACTCAGAAGGCTGAGGCGGAAGAATCGCCAGAGCCCAGCAGGTAGAGGCTGCGGTGGCTGGGAGCGGCCACTGCACTCCAGTCTGGGCGACAGAGTGAGACTCCAACTCAAAATAAATAAATAAATAATAATAATAATAATTTGATTGTGGATAGGTTCAACAAAATACCTTACTGGAAAAAGAGGAAAATTAGTTAAAATTAATTTAAGTACATTATAATCAAACTAAAAAATTTATCATTAAATGGAAGTAAGTGCATTCATCACCAGGAATGAGAAATACTTTACTCTAGAGGATATTGAAAATGCTTCAAGAAGGCGACTTTGGTTGTCAGCAAACAACACTGGCATTTCTCAAGGCCGAAAACTTGCTTTAAGTCCTTGAACACCAGAAGAACAAGTAATGCTTCTGTTTCTTTGTAGGTGATTATGCTGCTGTTTTGAGTTTTTAAGCTTCCTTGTATAGCTCTGCCAATGACCATCACTGCTTTAATCTTTTTCAGTACCCATTGTAAAGCAGACTTGGGAGAGCCAAGCAAGTCTCATTGAATACTACAGTGACTATGCTGAGAGTTCCATCCCTACTGTGGATTTGGGAATTCCTAACACAGATAGAGGTGAGTTCTGAATTCTTACTACTCTCCTTAATACAAAAAAAGTCTGTGTTCTGTAAATGTAGTAAATTAAGTTTGGATGCAAATGAAATATTTCATAAGTGCAGTAATTTTTGACTCATATTAGTTTCTTCCCCCTTCTTACCCCAACCTGGTTCTTTCAAACTAAGGGCTTTATAGTAGAGAAGGTTGCATGTTTTTAGTAGGTTTTATTGCTGTAATTGAGCACATGACAGTTACAATAGAGTTTAACAATAGGTTTGTTATAACTTCATAATTCATTGTGGCCATAATGGCGTGGCCAGAGTTAATTTATTATCTTCCTACATAAAGTGTCTATTCTAATAAGTTGTATTGTCTAGTTCACATTTTGTATGTAATTCTAAGTAGCACCTGACCCCATTCTACACTGGTTATATGTGGAATACTCATAAACTGTAGTACAGATGCTACTATTTTAATTGGGACCTAACCCCATTCTATACTGCTTATATATAGAATACGTATATGGTCTAGTACATACATATTTTAATTAAGACCTAACACATTCTATACTGGTTACATGTAGAATACTCACACGCTCTAGCTCATATGTTAATATTTTAATTAGGACCTAACCCCATTCTACACTGGTTACTTGTAGAATACTCATAAGCCCTGGTGCATAGGCTAATATTTTAATTAGGAACTACCCACATTCTACAGTGGTTACATGTAGAATACTTATACATATTGTAATATTTTAATTAGGACCTAACCCCATTTTACACTGGTTATATGTAGAATATGCATATACTCTGGTACATGCTAATATTTTAGTTAGTACCTAACCACATTCTACACTGGTTATATGTAGAATACACGTATGCTCTAGTACATATGTTAATATTTTAATTAGTAAATTGTTGGAATACAGTGTTTTTCTCTTCAGATTGTGGGTTTTGTCATTCAAAACATTTTTTAGGACATGGTGGAATAGTAGGTATTCGAGATTTCAGAAGGTGGGAGGGTGGAAGGGGGTGAGAGATGAGAAACACCTGTTGGGTATGGCCTACACTGTTGGGGGTTGGGTGCACTAAAAACCTAGACTTCACCACAACACAATGTATCCTTGTAACAGAATGCATTTTGCATGCCTCAATCTGTAAAAATATACACAATTTTAATGCCCAAAAGATGGAAGTATAAATTTGGCCACCTCGTCTTCAGATGCTTTGTGTTCTTAATTTTTATCCAGCGTTCCCACCACCTTTTTTTTTTTACTTTTTGGTTCCCATACCCTTTTATGAATAAAAATGTAAAGGTAGCAAGTGGACTGTCTTCTGTAATTTATCTTGATTATTTTATGATAGTGTCCCTCATAATTCTTTGATTAGCATAGTAGAGTGTAGAATCAGATATGCCATTTGTGTAGGTGTCATTTCTTCTGACAAGTATATGAGTATGTCTGTTGCTGTTGGATTTGAAAAAAGTATTTTAAGCAGATTTGTTCTTGTTGTTGACCTTCCTTTTTAAGGCTTTACTCTAGACTGCTTTAGTACTCATTTATTTATTTATCTATTTCTTCTTTGATTTCTTCACTTATTTCTAGTCTTTATTTCTAGACCTTATTATTGCCTATATTTATATCCATTTTATTCCCAAAGGAATTTGAGATAGCTTTCAAAAATACATATTATAATGGTGAAAAATATAGAACTAAATCAAGAGTGAAGAAAATAAAAGTCAAATTGAGAGGCTTAATATTTATGTAAGTTAATATTAGTTTGTGCTCTACTCTATCACCAAATACTTAGTTGAAGTGAGGGGCACATTTCTATTTATCAACTTGATTATTCTTCTCAAGCGTTTTACCTTTATCTTGGTCCCAGCATTTACCATTAAGCCATCATAATTTATTTGTTGGCTCCTGAAGGACTGTGACTCCGTCTTATTCAGCACTGTATCTTTAGTGCATATCTTGGACCTGCCACAGTTATCTGGCACGTTAGAAACTTAGTAGTAAATATTTACAAAATGACTGAAGGTACAGTCTTCCACCTTTTCACTGTTGCTTCCCTGTGGTAGTGGTGCTTGGGGTTCTAACAGTTGCTTCAAGATAAGCACGTCTAAGAAAAGAAGCCAGGTTTTTGCCAGGCTTTTATACTTGCTGTGAGGGTTTCAACTCTTGTTTGCCTAGACTGAAGAAACTAATCTGTCTCTACCTTAAATTACCTGTGTGACTGCATGTGTCTCCCCAATCTTTCTAAGTCTTCCTTTTTTTCGTGTGTGAAATGAATGACTTGGGTTTCATGATTTCTAACGTTCCTACTATATCTATGAAATAAAGTTCACTATATCTCTGAAAATTAGAGAAGACTAATTTTTAAAATTTTGAGTTTTTAAGGTGCCTGTTGGCATCCAAGCTTTTACTTATAGCACTTTAAAACTAAAAAAAAAAAAGTTAATGAATTCTATATATTTTAGAGAAAACACATTGTAAGTTTTTTTCTTGCCTCCCCCAGGTCATTGTGGAAAGACATTTGCCATTTTGGAAAGATTTGTGAATCGTAGCCAAGACGAAGTAGCTTGGTTAGTCATTGTGGATGATGATACCTTAATAAGGTAAGGAGTCATTCTCATTCTAAATGGCTTTAAATTCTGCATATATTCATATTCAACAATAGTTACCTTTTCTTTTGGAAAAGGTGGAATACCAATGATGGGACTTACCCTTCTCTGCAAAACAACCTCTCCCAGTATATGACATAGAGATTTTTAAGTTACTGGACTTTAGGCACAAAAGGGCAGCAGTCCATGAAGAAAATAAAAATTAAGATATGAAGCAAATAAGGTGCATTCTGTGACTGCCCTGACTGCTTGCCTCGAGAGAGTCCCAAGTCACTGCTTAGTTGGGGGGGACTAAGTGGAACTTGGCACACTCTGAGTGAAGAGATGGGGCCGAGACGCTCAGGGGACAAAGGCTATTAGAGTTCGTAAGACAGAATACTAGAGAGGAGAGTGATGTACAGAAAGGGAACACCGGGATATGTGGAGGGTCCCCTTTAAGTATTTAGTAGAGTATTGATTAGCACATGTGTGTGAAGAAACTACCCAAGGACTCGATTAGAGGAAATGGTACCTGACCTCTTACAAGGCTGGGTATAGTACCTCTTCCCAGCAGCCACGCTGGAAAACCCGTTATTCACGGGGTATCGGGTAGAGTACGTAAAAAAGTTTTGCCTCAATAGTGGGGAGTAGTTAACTCTAGACTAAGCATTGCTGTAGTCCTGACTGACAAATCTGAAAAGCAAGACCCCAAAAGACCAAACTGTTTCAAGTAACTAGCCTGTACCTGAGAACAAAACTCAAGAAGATTTATAGAAATACAAAAATAGAACCTTGAACAATTATCATAATACTGTAAGAAAAAGACTGACAGTAGCAGGAAACTGCTCGAGGGTGGGGTGAGAATGTGGGATTTGCAGTAGTGGGAATCTGCCAGGGGAGGGGAGTGGCACACCTCATCAACAAGGGTACCTGCATAATGAACATTTGCATACCTAACCCTAAATTGTACCCTACATCTTTAAAATAAAAAAATTAAAAGTAAAAAGAAAGAAAGAAATACAAAAATACCATCACCCCATAAGGTAAAATTCACAATGGTTGCCATCCAATCAAAAGTTACCAGGCATGCAAAGCAACAGGAAAATAATGATGTTAAGGAATCAGGTTATTGAAATTGTCTCAGAATTGATACAGTGCTAGAATTAGCAGTTATTAGGCTATTATAATTCTATCTCATATGTTCAAAAAAGAGACATGGGTCTCTTAGTCTTCAGTTGGTCTTAAATCCTATTTCTTTGTTTTGGATTAAAAAATGGTATTAACAGCAAATTAGATACTGCAGAAGAAAATATCAGTGAACTTAAAGACACTGTAAAAGTAAATATCCAAAGTGAAACACAAAAGGCAGAAGAGACAGAAATAGATAATTTCAAGTGGCCTTGTATCTATGCAATTAGAGTCTTCCAAGGGGCATACAACAAATACTTAAATATTTTTCAAATTTGATGTAAAACTATTAACCCACAGATCCAAGAATCCCAGTGAACCTCAATCACACTCTGAGCATACAGTCAGAGTACAGCTACCTCCAAGAATGCAATGATGGATACTTAGGACAAAGCCCACCACCCTACAGCTGTGGAATTGGGTACTAGCTCTCACATCCCAGCAACACCAACACAGATTGCTTGGCTCCCAGTGGGTTGCTCCACCACTACTACCATCATTCATATCATCACATGTACCATCATCCAGCTGTCTGGAAACATGAGCACCTGCCCACACACCTGGCCTAACACTACCTTTACTAGTTTCTAAGCAAGCTAGAGATGTGAGTCTGAAAATTTTTCGAAAGGAAACAGGCTATAAAATTAAAAATAAAAACCTCCTATAATTTTATTAAGAGGAATCAATCCCTTAAGATAGACTTCTTCTAGCATAGAGGACTGGTATGTAGAAAGACTATTATAAATAATTTTTTAAAAATTATAACCAACTTAATCACATCTAAACTTTTTATATATTCCCTTTCTTAAATCTTATTATGACTTACACAGACCATCTATGACATGCATGGACTTTTCATTTTGTCTTATACTTCCCTCTTTGTTTAATAGCTGATTATTTTAGGAAAAAAATGTACTGTACAAGATCCTTTCTCTTATAAAATTATTTTCTTTTCTTTATAACCTTCCCTACCAAAAATACATCTTTATGCCTATAACGTTCTCCACATACTTTCCTACTTAAGAAACAAGGTTCTTTTTTTACCTTGTTTTATAAATAACCTTTAAATAACCTTTGAATTTGAAACAGTTTTTTAAATCTCAGCACAAGAGGCTTAATAACAGCAGATTGAAAGCAGACAGAAAAGAGAAATAGAGAGCTTTAGATGACTCCAACTCTGTAGTTGCAGGTTAACTAGTTGAGTTCTGAATTTTCCTTGCTGTAATTTGCGCATCACTTAAAAAATGTGCACAAAAATGGTCTGTAATATGTAAGCAGCTGGAGTCCCAGAAAATCTGGCATGTCTTCCAAGGTAATAGAGTCACACATAGATTCAGACAGATGGAGCACTATCTGACTGATCCTGACTGAAGGGGCTGGATAAAGTCCTGAATTCTTGTCCTAGGTTGAGACGGCCCTACAAGGTCCTGATGGAGCATAGCCCAAGTGGTGCCACAGATGGTACAAGAGCCCAGATGGTGCCTCAGGCAGCCGAGTCCCAAGGAACAGAGCCCAAGGCCCAAGTAGTGGGGAGAGTGTTCTCGGGTGCAAGTCCTCAAGTCCATTGACTTGGCATGCCGTGTTCCCTTCATCATTAATGAATAATAGGCAGCTGGTGCCAAGATGGGGAAAGAAGGGAGATTCCCCAGGACAAAAGCATCTCTATAACTGCTGGAAGGTCCCTGGGGTCCCAGCCACAGGGTCAGCTTGCCATGAGCAGCCAGTGCCTACAAGTGGCTGTCGCCTTGCTGGTGGTGAATCCAGGCAGACAAGCTAACCCACTGGCAACATGCAGTGTCTCACATGGGGCCCCAGATGTGTAATTGACCGAAGTTTGGACATTTACCATACAAAGCTGAACACGAGAGACCAGAGATAGTGAAAGGAGAGTGACTTTATTCCAAAAGCAGGCAGATGGGGAAATGGTCAGGCTCATGCCTCAAACTGACCATTTTGGATTTTTAGGCTGAGTGCAAGGGCTTAAAAAGGGAGGCTTGCTATGGGGAAACATGCAGGAGTGGCACAGGGTGATCTTGTTGTGATGGCTCATCTTGGGTTGTGGTCCTCGAGAGGTCTGGTTGTTGTTATCTCAGCTGTAGTCAGGTTATGGATCAGCCATCTCATGACTCTCTGGAAGCAGAAGGGTCCCATGGTCAGGCTGTCTTGAGATTAGCCCCTGGCAATTGGCAGTAGTGGGAAACTGCCAGGGGAGGGAGGGGCACACCTCATCAACAAGGGTACCCGCATAATGAACATTTGTATATCTGACCCTGAATTGTACCCCACGTCCTTAAAATAACAAATTAAACAAAAAAATTAGCCCCTGGGATTTCTAAGGAAGCATATGATCAGATGAGTTTGCATGGTGCAAAGGAGCGTCTGGTAGATAAAGGGAGAAAAGAAGTTTCTAAAACATGTATGTCAAGGCCTTACGTTAAGATCAGAGGGGAAAACACTTTAAAATACATTTTAAGCTAGGCTCGGTGGCTCAGCCTATAATCCCGCACCTCTGGGAGGCCGAAGTGAGTGGATTGCCTGAGCCCGCGGGTTCGAGACCCGCCTGGGCAGCGAGACCTCATCTCTACAATAAAATCAAAAAATCAGCCGGGCGTGGTAGCGCATGTCTGTAATTCCGGCTACTTGGAAGGCTGAGGCAGAAGGATCGCCGGAGCCCAGCAGGTCGAGGCTGCGGTGGCCAGGAGTGGCCACTGCACTCCAGTCTGGGCGACGGAGTGAGACTCCAACTCAAAAAAAAAAAAACATTTTAAGACTGAGATACTCGGTTACAATACCAGTGTACTCTGCCTTTGGCAAGAATGGCATAGTCATATCAGCACCCTCCCACTCCTTCCCCAGATCAACCAGAAAGAGAAAAACCTAGTGGGAACACTTCTGTAGTCCCACTCATGTTGCATGTGAACACACACGTGAAGGCATGTTAGCCAGCCCTTCCTGCCTTTATCTTCCCCATTGTAGTCAACCAATAGCTCGGTTGCCCATTTTACTTCTCTAGCAAAATATTACTCTGAGGAGAGTACCTCTCTGCCCATTGTTGGGCATTATGGTCTGTCCAGTGTGTTCTTTGGTCTGAAGAAGTGACACTTGGCCGTCTTAAGTCCTTTCAGTATCTTCTGTTTTGCTTTTATTATGATGGCCCTCTGACCATTTGCGTCTTCCACTGTGTGAGCAATACCCACTCCAGAGTCGGTGTTTATTCCTGTTAAGACCCATTTGTTGTCCCCTTGGGCTACCAGCATCAGTCTTACTTGCCAGCATTCGTTAGGGCCTTCCCATCAGGAAAATTTCCCTGTAGCTTTTGGCCATCCCTGTCTCTTGCTGGCAAGCAGAAGAGTTCTTACTGGTATTTTGTACCTGAGAGGGTGCAAAGGAAGCATGCCCAGACTCAGCTCGGCTCTGGACTCCTGGAGTGCCCCATATCCACTCATTTCATGGGCCTGAGTAGCCACCTTGGGAGCATATGGGGATAGCCGCTTGTTGATTCCAGTCACCCTCTGAATCTGGAAGGGGCTCTGTAGCTGGGCATTGACCTGTTCTACTGTATTATGCCCCTCAGATTTCCATAGGGTCATGCTCTGTATGGGCATCATTTTAATAGGCCGAGTTTCCATTGTGCTCTTCCCTAAGTTTATTACCAGGCCATTGGTCACGGCCTGTGAGTCAGTAAAAATCCAAGCACAGGGACGTCTACAACACTGTTAAATTCTTCTATTCCTGTTAGAAGAGCACCATGCACTCCAGCCCACCAAACAGATTTTTTACCTTCTTTGATCAAAGTAGCAGCCTCCCAACCAGAATAGTGCCCACTCACCCTGGAATTTCCATCGGCAAACGAAGTGGCTCTTGGTTGTCCAAGCAGGAGGAGTTTATCGGGCAATGTAGAATCCAGCACCTTCTGACACAGTTCCAGAGTCAGTTGTGGGGGAAAAAGGCTCTCTGCTCACGGGGAGCTCTTCCTTGCACTCATTGCCCTGGTAGCATCACCCTGTAGCATCGCCCTGTTTCCATTATACTGTGGAACTGCTATGGGCATTGCCTCCCTTATGAGAGCATTTCTCTCACATCACCCAAGACAATGTGGGTAGTTCAGTTGTCAAGATTATTCTATGTCCTTTAATCATAGGGCATATTTCTCTCATGAACCAAAGCAAGGCAGTCAATGCACCTCAAGTGGCCATTCACTAGTCCAGAGTCCCAGGAGGGCATATTTTTCGCCTGGAGCAAAGCAAGGCAGTGAATGTGCCTCAAGTGGACATTTCGCTAGTCCAGAGTCCAAGTAGGACATATTTTTTTGCCTAGAGCAAAGCAAGGTAGTAAATACTCCACAAGTGGACATTTGGTAGTCCAGAGTCCCAGTAGGGCATCTTTTTCACAAGGAGCAAAGCAAGGCAGTGAATGCTCCACAAGTGGACATTTTCTAGTCTAAAGTCCCAGTAGGGCATATATTTCTCCTGGAGCAAAGCAAGGCAGTAAATGCGCCTCAAGTGGACATTTGCTAGTCCAGAGTCCCAGTAGGGCATATTTTTTGCCTGGAGCAAAGCAAGGTAGTAAATGCTTCACAAGTGGACATTTTCTAGTCTAAAGTCCCAGTAGGGCATATTTTTCGCCTGGAACAAAGCAAGGCAGTGAATGTGCCTCAAGTGGACATTTACTAGCCCAGAGTCCCAGTAGGGCATATTTTTCGCCTGCAGCAAAGCAAGGCAGTGAATGCTCCACAAGTGGACATTTTCTAGTCTAAAGTCCCAGGAGGGCTTATTTTTCGCCTGGAGCAAAGCAAGGCATTGAATGAGCCTCAAGTGGATATTTGCTAGTCCAGAGTCCTAGTAGTTAGTCATTGCAGACAATCACTCACCGGCCTTTGCCATGAACCCCAAGAAACACTCCACAGAGGACTATGAATTGGTGCATTCGCCCCCACTGGCACTCTGGCTTCTAGTCTACACTTGGGCAATCTGATGAGCTCCCATTTAGCGTGTCCAATTAATATTGCTTGAAGGGCAGATTTACATGCCTTCTTTTTTATAGTCCTAGGTAGGGGGAATCTTGCCCAGTCAGATGCAGTCAGTGTCCGTTCCCGTAATACAGTCAGGTAAAAGAGATGCAACCACTTCACATGAAGTGTGATCAAATATCTGAACATTCATAATCCTACCAACTCTTAGCATTTTTAGAGTCTAGTCCCAGGAACTTTTCTTCTTCACTCACCCCCAGACCATTGTACTGTTTCTCGTACTTTGGATCCCCAGCCAGGGGTTGGGCCTGCAGGCTCCAGCCTCTCTATCTATTATTCCCTTGATTACTCATTCTGACCCTTGACTCCCAGGTACTTCCAGCTGGGATTTCTCACACCTTTATCTTCTGTTTTAAAATATCTATCCAAACTGGGGAAATACAGCAAGCTGGTATGAGATTCTTTAGTGTCGGGGGACCAGCAGGAGGTCCCTTTGGTCCACTTCAACCTTTGGTGCTATTGTATTAAGACCTTTGTTTTAGCCCCATGAATTTTCCATGACTCTCCCCTTTCTTTTTAAACCTCTTAGTTTCACCCCTCAATATTTTCTTAGTTTGTCTTACTTCTTAACAGTTGTTTAAAATTTCCCACATTTCTGGAATGAGTCCTTTGACACTTCCCTCTACCCGCCACCACTGTTCTCTTGTTAATTAACTTGATGATTTTAAAACCATCTGTAAGGACCTTGGCAGGGGTGCTGAGACAGCAAATTTGATAAGTCTTTCCAAACTGTCTTTCAGTTTTGCAGCAGTGAGGGTATACGAGGTGCCCATGCAAAAGGAACCCCGTTAGCACAGCACTTACCATGACCTGGGAAAGGGGTTTATCAGAGGGTAAATAACTCTGTCATCATAAAGCCAGTCCCACATGGCTTTCACACAAAGCATGTCAGCTGCCTCATGGAATGCTCCACTCAGCATTTATACGTGGAGTCGGGTAGCCTCCCTTCTCAGGGAAAACAGACCTCACAATGCCTTTTATCCAGTTTGTCAGACTGACTGTTTCCTCGGGAATAACCTCCCGTGTGTCTGGATCATATATACCCATCCGCGATTGTTCAGCCATGAGCTGTGGGTCTCGCACCAACTCAGATATGCTCTTTTGCTCGGCCACATTCAAAACCAATGATACTGCCCCTAAATGAGTTACTCTCATGATCCATCTTAGTAAAGGCTTATCAGGAAGCTGACGATCGGGATCTACAAAATGGGACCATTCTCTCACTCTGTAACCTCTGGTTTCAGTAGCTACTTGGTTTTGTCTGTCCACCACATTGGCTCCCTTCCTGGTAACCCTTGGTTTCATAGTCACTTTCTGTTGTCCTTGGGTAGTGGCTGAAGCTTGGACTCCCTCTCTGGGTTTGATTAAATTGCTCACAGAACTCAGAGAAACACATTTACTGGCGTATTATAAAGGATACAGATGAAGAGGTGAGTAGAGCAGGCTAAGGGGGAAGGGGTGCAGAGCTTCTGTGCCCTCCCTGGATGTGCCACCCTCCAGGATCCTCCAGATGTTTAGCTCTCCAAAAGCTCTCTGAACCCTGTTCTTTTGTTTGTTTGTTTTTTTATGGAGGCATCATTCAAACCCAGGACGGCCTGCCTATTCAGGCAATTCTTAACCTTTCTGTGCAGCCTTCATTTCTCTAGAGTATGGGGCGGGACCTTCTCTAGAATGCAATTAGATTCCTGCTCTGGGCAAGTCAAAGGAGGATGGGAGATCAGAGAGAGAGAGAGAGAGAGAGAGCACATTACCAGAGGTCTATTGAGTGCCCCTACATTGTAGCAAAAGACTAGCAAATACTATGAGAGTTATGAGCCATGGATGAAAACCAATATTTATAATCAGAATGTCATACCCATATAATGGACAGCTTAATGTTCTGACAGCTGAGAACACAACATTAAGTTCTAAAGTGGAGAACGAAAAGCTAAACAAGGAGAGAGACTGGAAACAGAAGTTGAGAATGGTCTCAACTGGCTGCTATTAGATACATGATGGTGATCACAGTCAGACATCAGAAAGAAACTTAGCCGGGTGTGGTGGCTCTTGCCTGTCATCCCAGCACTTTGCGAGGCCAAGGCAACCCCATTGCCTGAGCCCAGGAATTCAAGACAAGCCTGGGCAATATGGCAAGACCTCGTGGCTACAGTAAGTAAAAAAAAAAAATTAGCCACATGTGGTGGCACATGCATGTAGTTCCAGCAACTTGGGAGGTTGAGGCAGGAGGATCACCTGAGCCCAGCTAGTTGAGGCTTCGTAGCTGTGATCATGCCATTGCACTCCAGCCTGGGCTGGAGTTGAGTGAGACTACAACTCAAAAAAAAAAGAGAGAGAGAGAGAGACCTAGAACTTGCTTTCAGAGAACAAGAGATAGTGGTTTCATTGACAGGACAAAATGAATTTTGTTATGTTCAACATAAAAGATAGCAACGAGGTTCTTTCTCAATAGCTTTGTAAAGCTGAACATAATCAATAGCCTAGAGTTTGAGCTCCATCACATCAGAGGTGTTCCCAGAGAAAAGACTTTGGCTTTAGAATATTTACAAAGAGACCTAAACCAAACACAATGTCAAAGGAAGGAAATTGCATGAGTGTATCAAAATGAACATGGAAAAATGAATACCCACATTGGGAAGCAGGAATCTGTAGAGGAGAGATTATCTCAACTACAGCGTGAAAAGATTCTGCTTCAGCATCTAGCTCACCACCAAGCGGACAATAAAGAAAAATCAGTCATTGGTACTGAAAACCAATTTCATGCTATTGTCAAAAACAAAGCAAAACAAAAAAACAGCTTCAAGCCGAGAGTACAAAAGCAAAGTCTTCTGCTGAGAGAGAGAATATCATTGATGTACTCATTTAAAAGAAAGATTACATCAGTATAAAAAAGACAAAGCAGAAAGAAACTGAGGAATGTATTTCAGTCAAGCCAAGGATGATTCAAATAAATCTAGTACTTTGAAGTTAAAAAAAATAAAAAAAAAGAAAGGTAGTTGTGAGACAAGTTCAACAAGAACTGCCTGATGACCAAAAAAAAACCTCTGAGTCTTTACTCTGAGGGTATATCTTGTTCACCTTAATTTAGAAGTGATATAAGACTTAAAGGAGAAACTAGGTCAAGTCAGCAGTGACAGCTTACAGACACAAGCAACATCTCAAGAAAACTTAGTTAAGAAAGGTTAATATTGCTTCAATAAAAAGTCAGAACAACTAAGAATTAAACATCCGAAAACTGACTGTCCAAAATGAAAACTTCTTTAGAAGCTTTTAGTAAAACAGTTGGAAAAATATAAACAACTGTGTCTAAAAGAATTAAAAGTTAGACAATCATTGGAAATTGAGCACAGTGGCTCATGCTTGTAATCCCAGCATTTGGGAGGTCGAGGCAGGAGGATTGCTTGAGCCCAGGAGTTTGAGATCAGCCAGGGCAACATAGTGAGGCCTTGTATCTACAAAAATAAAAAACATTAACTGGGTGTGGTGGTGCGTGGCTGTAGTCCCAGCTACTCAGGAGGCTGAGGAGGGTGGATCCCTTCAGTCCAGTTTGAGGCAATGGTGAACCATGAAAGTGCCACTGCACTCAAGTCTGGGCAACAGAGTTGAGACCCCAACTCAAAAAAAAAAAAAAGAGAGAGAGAAAGAAATTTCATTAGGAAATAAATTAAACAGAATGAATGAGAAATTAGCAGAAGTCAATTCCAAACCTTTTATGGAGAAACAGAAAACCAGATCTTTATTCCCCATTTTTACCTACTGCTATAAAACTTCCTGATAACAACAAAAATCTATCTCAGAGTCTTTACTGTGAGGATCTATCTCTTTCACACCAATTTAAAAGACACAAGATTTAAAGAAGAAATTAGGCCAAGTCAGCAGTGACAAGTTACAGACACAAGTAGCATCTCAAGAAAACTGAGTTAAGACAGGGCAATATTGCTTCAATATGGTCTGGGTCTGCTCAGCCAGCATAAAACCAAGTATCTACATCAAGATTTGCAGGTAAGGTGTATATGCATATAAATAGCTTGCTGTTATTTCAAAGTTTTAAGTTGTCTAGCTTCAGTTTGCAGGATTTTAAGGAAAGCTTAGTGTTAATGTCATGAAAATAGAAAATTCAAAAACATTAGTTTGGAAACTTGTTGGATAGAGAAGATTTCTTTTTCTTTTCTTTTCTTTTTTTTTTTTTTGAGTTGGAGTCTCACTCTGTTGCCCAGACCGGAGTGCAGTGGCCGCTCCTGGCCATCGCAGCCTCGACCTGCTGGGCTCCGGCTATCCTTCCACCTCAGCCTTCCAAGTAGCTGGAACTACAGGCGCGCGCTACCATGCCTGGCTCATTTTTTATTTATTGTAGAGATGAGGTCTTGCCAAGTTGCCCAGGCGGGTCTCGAACCCGTGGGCTCAGGCAATCCACTCACCTCAGCCTCCCAAGGCGCGGGATTGCAGGCTAAGCCACCGAGCCTGGCTATTATAAATTGTAGGCAGATAATAAAAGCTCAAAAATAACAGACAAGGCTAGAATCGAATACTGTAGTTTCTTTTGAAACATACTTTTTCTCTCTACTCCCCCATTTCCACCAAAGACAAATCCTCGTTGAACCAGTTTATTTGTAAAATAATTTTTGGTCTTCCTATACTTGGCCTGATTATTTGCAGAAAGTGCAGCAAGAATAATTACTGGCCATATACACATATACAGTTGGACTTGCTGGAACTTTTTTCAGAAAGAATCTTGGGTTAGACCTTGTAAGAGACTCTTCAAATGAGCTAAGCCAAGGATTTGTCTGCACCTGCAGATGCTTGTATGAATTGGGTAAGTTCCTCTCTTCTTGAGGTTCCAAAATAACCTGGGGTTCTTGGGCCTGTCAGAAAAGTGTCAATTTTTATTTACCACAGTAAGGAACTTGTAAAAGAATCATATCGACAAAGCACGAAGCCAGTCTGTCCAAGAGACTTTTATCAGCTCTCTAAAGTCAGTCTCAATTTCTCAAAGCAGTCTGGTCATGCCTGAAAATATTCCCTTCCAGCTAAAGTCTTGGTGAAATAACCAATGTCTCCCATTGTGTCCTTTTACAAAGAAAAACAGATTCTTATTCAAATTATTCAAATAGCTATATTGCCAGAAATTAAGCGTACTCACAAATTCTAGAGAAACCAGGTAGAGAGAACTATATTTCACATTTTACTCACAAGAGTATACATTACTTGAGCAGAGCAGCACTTGTCAGATTTTTTTTTATACATTAAATTCATTTTCTTGGCCTGGCACAGTGGCTCAAGCCTGTAAGTTCAGCATTTTGGGAGGCCAAGGTGAGGGGATTGCCTGAGCCCACGGATTCGAGAACAGCCTAGGCATCTTGGCAAGACCTCATGTCTACAATAAATCAAAAAATTAGCCAGGTGTGGTAGTGCGCGCCCTTAGTTCCAGCTACTTGGAAGGCTGAGGTGGAAGGATCACCAGAGCCCAACAAGTCGATGCCAAGGTGGTTGTGAGCTTGCTCCTGCACTCCAGCCTGGGCAACAGAGTGAGACTCCAACTCAAAAAAAAAAAAATTCATTTTCTTCACTTTCAGCTTTAGCTTTATTTGCTGGGTTATTTTTGTAAGACACGTGAACATGGATGGGAAAAAACGGTGACCTATTCCTGTACTTTGTTTCCTTATCACCCAGTCCTCTGCTTCCTGGAATGAGACTCAAGAACACAGGTGTTCTCGATGCTAATATTGCTCTGTGAGAAAATATTTTATGGTTAATAATTGAAACGCCTGATAGAATATCCTTCTCTTGGAGATTCCTGAAACTCATGACGGAGACTCTGAGAAGCATATTAAAGATTGCGCAACTCTTGAAAAACTTTTAACCCAAACTTGTTGACCAGTGTTCTTTAAGGAACACTGATTAATATGAGGAGGAAAGCTAGAACTTGGTGGAAAGCTCTAGATTGGAAGAAACAGAGGAGAACTTTTTAAGCCACATCTAAGTAGTGTAAGTTCTTAAAACATAGAAGTGTAACCTTTTCTAGATTATTTCTAGGTGTTAGAAATAGAATCTAAAGTTATTTCTATATCTTACTTTCCTGTGAAATCTTTTTGTCCTTATGGCAGTTTCTAGTTATGGGCATTTTTCTGACCAGCCCATGAATATTCTCACTGCCCTTTGTAAGCTGTCACTGTTGACACATCACAAAGATGAATAGGGACCCAAAGGTACTCACAGGTATAAATAAATAGACACACAATTTCACAGGCTGGGGTGGCCTTATTGAGGGAAACATGAGCATAGTTGTACTTCATACTCTGAGCATTGGCAGGAAATCCTCACTGCCCAAATTCTCTTCCCTACCTGCCGTCCAGGGGCCTGACATGCACCCTCCTCCCAAAGCATGCACACCTCAAAATCTCCTTTTGAGGCCATGAAGAATTTTTTTTAACGCCAAGTTCCTCTGAAAAGATGTGCAGATTAACACAAAACAGGACTGGTAGAGATGAGGTCTGCAGCACACTGGCCACCTTTGCTTCAGTAACCCGCCACTCACCCACGCAGCCATGTCTGGTGGTGTGCAACGTGATAGGCCTAAATCTGAGATGGCTTGCCTGTAAGGTTTACCTATCCCAAAGAAGGCGCCCGGAAGTCCAGAAGGGAGAGACACTGGTTTATTGCACTATGGGAGGGTCAGCGATGGAAGCGGATGGGTGATATTGAACGAATTTGCACGTCAGGACAGCGTAGCAAACAATTTTATAATCAAGCAAGTTAATGAATCAGATTTCTGCAGTGTTTACAGTCACATTGGTTAAGAGCGATAACCACGGTGTCTTTAAGTTGCTTGGTTCCCTGCACCCCATGACTTGTTAACCTCAGGACTCGTTACGGGGAACATGCGTGTCCTGCAGAGACCGCCCTGACCAGGGCTATTCCCTGGAGGAGAGGCAGAAAGGAGCCAGATGGAGCAGAAAGAGGCAATGGCAGACAATTAGTCACCCCATACTCCACCCCTACATTGACCTTTTTCCACCCTTACAATCTTCACGTAACATTGATCTTCCGCAAGTTCCCTGAGGTGGACACAAGTCAAACATTGCATCCTTATCTTGCATAGGCAGCAAAGCAGCAACTTAATATGTCTCTGCTTTCTGCCTGAGCTAAGTGTCCCTTTCCAATCCTAACTCCTCCTGTAATCGCTGCACCTGGCTCCTAGCAGCTGTCTCCCAGTCTGTAGCCTCTGGAGAGAGCAAAGCAGGGACCATGCCACTGCCACTGTGGCTACAAGGCTACTTTTTCTCTTTTGTAATTGTCCCTTCTCACCAACTGCTTTCAATAATCCAGCAGTCTGACTGGTGTTCTGAGGGCATCTCCATACTCATATGGTGGCCCCAGCTATTTGCCAAGCTGGCTTCTTTGGACCACGTGCTACCAGTAGTCCACGCTGGGACTGCCCACAGCAGACATTCCCTACCCCTCTGTCTCTCCTACAACTGTGACAATGGTGGGGGGTGGGGAGGGGTTCTTTGGAATATCCTACTGCTTATGCCAGTTGTAACGTGGTAACCCCAAATCTGAGAGTGCTTGCACATAATGTTTACCTATTCCATAGAAGTCACCCAGAGGTCCAGCAAGGAGATACATTGGTTTATTATACTTATGGGAGGGTCACCCATGACAGCAGGTCAGTGATGATGAAAGAATCTCTGCCTTGGGACCGCACAGCCAACAGTTTTATAATCAAGCAAGTTAATTCAAATTTCTATACAGTGTTTATAGTCACATTGATTAAGTGTGATAACCACATTGTCTTTAGGTGGATTACCTGCTCCCAGTGACTCATTAACCCCAGGACTTGTTACAGGGAATAGGCATATCCTACAGAGACTGACCTTGGCCAAGGGTTGTTCACTGGGGGAGGGGCAGAAAGAAAGCCAGATGGGGCCGGGGGTCGGGGGAGGCAATGTCCGGACAATTAATTACCCCACACAAGGGCTTGTAAAACTGGGGAGAAGCACCGCGGTTCTCAATTTCTCTTCTGTTTCCAGTAATGTACAGTGTGCATGCATTCTTTTTTTTTTTTTTTGGTCTTTTAAAACATCTGTCTCGCCAGAGCCCACGGGTTCGAGAACTGCCAGGTGAACTTGGCGAGACCTCATCTCTACAATAAATCAAAAATGAGCCGGGCGTGGTAGTGCATGCCTGTAGTTCCAGCTACTTGGAAGGCTGAGGCGGAAGGATCGCTGGAGCCCAGTGGGTCGAGGCTTCGGTGACCGGGAGCGGCCACTGCACTCCAGTCTGGGCCACAGAGTGAGACTCCAACTCAAAACAAACAAACAAACACAAATCTGTCTCTTCGTAAATCACTTGTCTTCTTTAAACTATTTTAGTGTAATGTTACGCAGTATAAACAGTAGTATGTAAGAAGCATAAAATAGTTACTGGAATTAAGTCATTATGACTTCTGTTCCTTCTTGTGTCTCAGTATTTCCAGGCTTCGGCACTTGCTTAGCTGTTATGACTCCAGCGAGCCCGTGTTCCTGGGAGAGCGCTATGGCTATGGCCTGGGCACTGGCGGCTACAGCTACGTCACAGGAGGAGGAGGGTAACTATGGCCACCACTTTCTGCAAGCCCTTGGAACATAAACTTCCCTTTCCACACAGGAGGGTGGGTCTGTGGCACTGGGATCTTGACTGATATGTGAGTACTCTGTAAATGGCAGCCGTCAGTTATAATAAGAAAGTGAACATTGTATTTGCTAAATATGAAAATAACCTACAGTAAAGAATATTGTACCCCTTGAGGAAGCTATATAAAAATGTATGTCAGAGTACTTGATAGAAGTGTTCCCATAATAATGATTGCTTCTAGGCAGCCAACTAGTTTTGATTGTTTAAGTGAAAAAAGAAATTTATTCTTGGTTTTCATTTCAGGAAATAAGCCATTAGACTTTTAAATTATCCAGTGCTTAATAAATCACACTTGGGAAAAGAGAAGCTTAGACTTAGGCAATTAAGTGATGTTTGTGTAGGATTTATAGGTTTTAAATAACAGTTAAAAATCAGTGTTTTTAAATGAAGCATCTGCCTAATCTTGTATGAGGAAAGATTTTAATTTGATTTATGTGGGTAAATCAATTAAGCAGTTAGTCTTCTCTTCTTTACTATTGGTGTGTTTAGGGAGAATCTTGTTATCCGCTATAGTCATTTCAGTTCATTTAACAGATGTTTGTTGAATGTCTGCTATGTGCTGGGCAGCATTCTAGTTCATAACCCAGAGAATATAACTTTGTGAAGGGCTGGAACCTCACAGCCCGACTCTGCAATCCCCCAGGTTGAAACAGTCCTCACAGTAACCCACTGGATCTCAAGAGTCGTGTTGCAGGTGTTGCGATTTGGTCCAGTCGATGCTGTGGTGAACCTAAACACAGCTATGCAGGTGGCTCTTCTGTAGTGATAACCACGGCTGAGCTGCCAGTGCTTGTCTTTGTTAAGCAGTTGCTTGTATCCACTTGAGGTCATCATCAATGGAAGTTCAGGAAAACCTTTGAAGGGACACTAAGAGTGAGACCAATGAGTGTTGACGCCTTTGTTTCCAAAACGCTCAAGCTATTTGCAGCCTTACTGTAATGCATTATGCGAATTCCTACTCAGGGGTCTGTAGTTAGCCCTCATCCTTTCTCTCCTTTACCCACTCCCTCTGGTCTACTCACCAGGTCGTATCAGCCAACCTCCTGGATAGCTCCTCCCTCAATTCTCCTCTTTGTCTCCAGTAATCTGGGCCAGGTCACTGTCATCTCTTGGGTGGGTTCCTGTCACAGCCTCCTGCTCGCCCTACGTTTTGTCTTTCTCCACTCCACGCTGCTGTCCACACTATATTATCAGAGGGAACTTTCTAAAAGCACTTCTGATCCCTCCCCCACGTTCAGAGACCTCCACGGCCTCCCGTTGCCTTTATTGTTACTCAAGAGCGTGAACCCTTTTCTACTTTTGGCATCTGAGACAAAGAGATGATCATTCTGACTTCAAGAGTCGCATTCATCTAGGATTAGTCCTCAGTGTTCATCACCTAGAATTCACCTAATGAACAGCCTCCTGGGTGCTGCTGAGGCCATTGTCTTGGGAGACTTCTAGAAATTCATTCGTCTAGTCTCCATGACATCCAACTCTCTTCATTTCCATAGATAGGTATGATTTTTATTTCATTTGGATTTTTTTAAATGTTACCATGGCATGAAAGCCTTTTATTTATTTCTTTATTTATTTTGAGTCAGAGTCTCACTCTGTTGCCCAGGCTGGAGTGCAGTGGCACACACTCATGGCCACCACAGCCTCCACCTGTGGGGCTCAGGCAAGCCTTCCACCTCAGCCTTCTAAGTAGCTGGAGCCACCGGCCTGTACCACCACACCCAGCTAGTTTTTTGTTTTTTTTTTAAATTTATTATAGAAACGAAGCCTCACCAAGTTGCCCTGGCTGGTCTTGAACCCATGCCCTCAGGCAATCCTCTCACCTCTGCCTCCCAAAGTGCTAGGATGATAGGCGTGAGCCACCACGCCCTGCCAGGCATGAAGGTCTTTTGTATCCTTTGATGTCCTCACTGGAAATAGAACCTTCTCCCATGTCCTTTAAGGTGAAGTCCACACTCTTTTATCGAGGCTCAAAAGGCTTCTCATGATCCTGGCACAAGCTGTTTTATCTTTCTAGCCTTATCTGTCTACGCCCTCATCTTAAAGAATTGTTGCTGAACCTGTGTGGGTTTCTTAGAAGCACTGTCTTTTCTCTTTCCCCAAGATGTAACATTGTCTTGTCTCTGCCTAGCATTGTCTCTCCAGCCCAGCTTTCTGTCTGGCTAATTCTAATTCCCCCTTGTTCTTTGGACTCAGTAGAGCTGTTATTTATTTACTTTGAGAAAGCTTTCGCCCAGTCAAGCCTCTCAAAGCTGGGTTTAATGTGCTTTGAATGTACTTTCATAGCATATTATGCAAGCCATTATCATTTAATTGCCTATTTACTTTTCTATTTTCCACTCAAATTATGCATTATTTGAAGGCAGCACCTGTGCTTCGTTGCTCATTGTTTCTTCACTTCCTGGCATAGGGATTCATTTTTCCAAGGTACAGCGAGTAAATGAATAAACAAATGCATGAACACGAGGCATTGATCTTTATGTAGCTAACATTGACCAGTATGATGTTCTGCTTGTAACAGCACTTTTATAGCGATGCGGGAACGTTCTTTGTGAGATTGTTGCTTACATCTACCTTTGATAAAAGCTGTAGACACATGATGTTGAATGGCTTCTCTAGTAACGCAGTAGACTTATGTTCTAGCTTGAGAACCAACATGCTTTTAAAACTGCAAGTCAGAATTAGGGGCTCGTAAAACCAATTGAGGACCCATAACCATCATTTTAAAATAATGAAATATTGAGTGGGATAGAATACAGTGAAAAGCATCAGAGTGCATTCGATGTCTTAAGGATAAGTATTGTTTTGTGGAGTTTTGTTTTGGTTTTATGCATGCACACATACATTCACACACAAGACCCAAAAGGGCTGCAGTATGAGATGTATTGTTTTCTGTCTGTGGGTCATCGTCTAGGAAATCTTTAAAATCTATTGCCTTGAACCATCCTTTGTAGGCCCCGCCTGTCGGAGCTAAGTCAGAGGTGTGGGCTTCAGTGATTTATTGTTGTGTAGATATTCTGCGTTGCTTAGAAAGTGAGACTTCTGTGCTATTTGGGTCTGTCTGCTTTTCACTTTGTGGCTTGCTCCATGAAAGTTGGGGTGTTTGGAGAAAATTAGTTGCATGGTTTTTTCTTTTCAAAAATACTTATTACATATGTGGTTTGGGTAGGAAGATGCGCTCAGGGTGTCATCAGCCTTTTTTGGCAGGCTTGGGGCAAATGACTGCACTAGAATCCGAGGGACGACAGTGTCCTTAGAAGAGGCCGCAGGCAATGAATGTTACCCAGAGACAGCCTTGCCCTTTCCATCTCCTGAAGACAGAGGGACGGGTGTGTTGCCCGTGTGCATGACCTTGTGTACGTGTTCTTCATTTGCAGTATGTTTTTGGGCATGTTCCAGCCTCCTACCATTTGTTTTTCTTTTTCTTTTTTTTTTCTTAAGTAAATAATTTACCAAAGAGTATTTAATACCAAAATGAATCGGTATATTAAATAGAAGTACTTACATACAGTATACATTCTATCAATGTTCTACCACCTACAGTAGATGAATAATTTTGACATTGCATACCATACATCAAAACATCATAAATAAAAGATTTCCGTAAACTGAGCCAAACCTAAACAATCATAATCAATACTCCTAATCTTAGAGTTAAGAAGCGTGATTGGGCAGAAGAGACCACATAATGCTACAAAGAGCAAGTTATTTATGAGTATCATTTTTAAAGCAAAAATATCAGTTTTTCTTAATTTAAACATTTGTATATTGTGTATTGAAGGCAACCAAATTGTTAATCAGCCTTTCAACATCTTTTTAGTGTTTAAGAGCTGGTAGACAGAGCAGACACGTGTTCTCTTCTACCATGTCACGACTGACAGTTTTTTGGTTTGGGGAGCAACTTCATTTGGAAAGAAACCATCACCCTTACTGTAAACAAGTGTTATTAAAGGGCCACGTGCACTTAGTTTATGCAAATAATTAAGGTAAGACTGTTCTGTGTGGGCAGGCAAAAGTAGAAAATAATTACTAATTACAGTTTCATGCTTGCCTTTTATTTTCCTGTAAAGTTAGTTTTTCGGAATGCAGATCAAAATAAAAGGCCTTCCTCTTCTTTTTTTACTCTACTAGTTGCTGGCAGGGGAAAATACTTGTTTTTACTTTGCACTGTTGACGCATGTCCACTCATGTGCGCCCTTTTCCTGGGATCAGCATGACTGACTGGGTACAGGAGTTCTACTCAGCCAAAAAGGTGTGTGGCTGGCAAGGTTTCACCGGTGGATAGTAAAAGAAGTTGATGGTGGGTTTTCAGACTTCCAGTTTTTCGCTTTGTGGTGTTGACAGGGATGTTTTTTCTTCTATTTGTACCATCCTGTTTTCTTGTATCATCTTAAGAGCTTCTTTTCCTCTCGTCTAATCGGGGCCAGCAGCAAGTCTGTGTCATGTTGCATCTTCATGGTTACTCACACTAACTCACACTAGGTAAACAGCCCTGAACTAAGCACGGCAGTGCGTGGACTCTGTTTTTGGATCAGGGATTGTGTTCAAGTTCTCTGTCCTTTTTTCCTTCCTGGTAGACTGATTCATAGACCACTTCCTCTCTTGGGAAGAAGATCTTTGCAAAGGCAGCTTAATTTGATGCATCAAACTTTTATTGAGTTCTTATTGTATGTAAGGCTCTGAGTTTGGCAATGGAAATGTAAGGATGAATTCATTTTAAGTAGTTTCGCCGTAAAGAAAGTTTTTGGTACTTGAGACTGAACTTGTGAACTATGTTAGCCTCCTTATACCTGTGTCAGCTTTGGGGTTATTCATGATAAGAAAGCTTCATTTCTGCCATACGACTAGA
This sequence comes from Carlito syrichta, assembly GCF_000164805.1. Taxonomy (NCBI): domain Eukaryota; kingdom Metazoa; phylum Chordata; class Mammalia; order Primates; family Tarsiidae; genus Carlito; species Carlito syrichta. The sequence goes on from NW_007245729.1 coordinate 217,863, forward strand.
ATAGAAATCAGAAAACAATATTTGTATGTGTGTATATAGATAGATCGATAGATAGATAGATAATTTTTTTTTGAAAGCAGGATTTATTGAGAGAACAGAAAAGCTCCCACAGTGGGAGGGGACCCAAAGGAGTTGCCACCAATCTATATTTTTTAAAAAGGAGAATTTTCTTTTTTGAGTTGGGATCTCACTCCAACGCCCAGGCTGGAGTGCCATGGCACACTCACGGTCACCCTAGTGTAGACCTGCTGGGCTCCAGTGATCCTTCTTCCTCGGCCTTCCAAGTAGCTGGAACTATAGGCGCAGACTACCATGCCTGGCTAATTTTTTATTTATTGTAGAGACGTCTCACCAAATTGTCCGGTCAGGTCTTGAATCCACGGGCTCAGGCAATCCACTCGCCTCAGCCTCCCAGAGTGCTGGGATGACAGGCTGAGCCACTGAGCCTGGCTGAAAAGGAGAATTTATTGTGGGAACTTGGTACCAAAGTGCTGTAAAGGGCCAGAAGACCAAGAGAGAACAGGTGTGGTTTTCCTTGGAGATCAGTGACTATAGAAAGAGACTACTACCTCTGAGCTGGCGGAGTCAAAGAGCTGTCTGCTGGAGTCCACCTGCTGCACTGCAGTGATCTCAGGATCTGCTCTGACAACCCCTTTCTCTGTCTGCTCTGGCTCCCACTAGAATGGTCTTCAGCAGAGAAGCCATCAGGAGACTTCTTGCCAGCAAGTGTCGATGCTACAGCAACGATGCTCCCGACGACATGGTCCTGGGAATGTGCTTTAGTGGGCTGGGAATCCCTGTGACTCACAGCCCTCTCTTCCATCAGGTAAGAACATGCCTTTTTATTCTGCCTCATAGGGGGTGGGGATACGTACGTTCTTCTCACTTAAGGATTCTACTTCTTCCTCTTCACATATTCCAGAAACAACCTTAAGAATTATACCACAAGGCTGCAGGGGGCATCTTTAGCAGAACTTTTATCCTCTTTGATATACTTGGTGCGCCCTGTACCTCATGAAGAGGGAAGGTAAATGCATCTAGAAAACAAACTGGTGTTTGACCAGTATCCTTGCGTATAGGACCAGGGAAACGCTTTTTTTTTTTTTCCCGTTTAAAAAAAAAAAAAAGATGGCATTTAAAAATTATTGGATACTGTCTGACCTAATATTGTCCTACTGGCCACAGCATGTGTATTTCTACACTGTCCTCTCAGTTTTTACACTATCCATCTGCTTGTCTTTTTACCTGGCTTTCTCTCCTTTGGTTGCTGTTACACGGAGTGGCTAAAATCTATTAGATTTCAATATCTATCTCGGTAAGTATATATTTGTGCTTATTAAAAAGAGATGAGATAGTTAATGCTTCTAGTTCCGTTCTATTGCAGTTTGGGAGTTGGAGAAGGAAACTTTTTCAGTATTGTTTTAAAAGTCTTTTCAGAACCAGGTTAGCTAATTTTCTTCTATTCTAATAATAATAGCAGATATACATAAACTAAAAATATGCCCACAAACATCTAATATCCTCCTATAAGAAATTTAAAGATTCTGAAATTTACAATGTATAAATGCATGTATATTTTGTCCCTTCCCTTCATACTTTATTTAGTAACCAGTAGCAAACACTATCATAGCAATATAGAAACTTTAGCATGACAGAAATAATGCTATAGAAAACAACTTGAGCAAAGTTAAGTATTTACATTATCAAGAACGGCAGAATCCATTTCTGGGTCCTTGAGACAGTGAAGATAAAAATAGGCCCTTAGTACCAAAAAATATATGAAAAACCTTCTCCCTGGTGCCAATCAGAAGGCACTTGCCCATCCTTGAAACCTTGAGAGAGAGTCTTACCCACTTTAAGCCTGTGTGTTATGTTAGAATGACTTTGAAAGTTAATCTCTGTCTCTCCCTCTTGCTCTGTCTCATGGTGTTTCACTCATCAGAAAAGAGGGTAATTAAGGCCGGGCTTGGTGGCTCAGCCTATAATCCCAGCACATTGGGAGGCCGAGGTGAGTGGATTGCCTGAGCCCGCGGGTTCGAGACCCGGCTGGGCAACTTGGCGAGACCTCATCTCTACAATAAATCAAAAATTAGCTGGGCGTGGTAGCGCGCACCTGTAGTTCCAGCTACTTGGAAGGCTGAGGCGGAGGGATCGCCGGAGCCCAGCAGGTCGAGGCTGCGGTGGCCGGGAGCGGTCCCTGCACT
>NW_007245729.1:220086-222096 GCF_000164805.1 Carlito syrichta
AAAAAAAAAAAAAAAAAAGGTAACTAAAACTATTGCTGTATAAGAGTAATAATTTTTCTAGGTCAGTGTGATAGGTCTTAGAGTTTTATACCAGCCCTTTTCACTGAGGGATGAATAAAGCAGTAAATAAAATGAGAAAAGAAAGAAGGAAAATAATCTAATCCTTAAGAAAAAAGTCCTTTGAAGATAATTCAAAAATAATTTTTAAAAAATTTGTTTTCCATGCTTTAAAACTCTTGATATCTCTAATTCACATTCATTTTAAACCTTTCCAAAGTCATAAAATATGTTTAAAACCTATCCTCCCTAACTGATAGCGCCATATCTTCTCATTCTTAAGCCTCCTTTAGAGAGTCTGACATGCTTTGGACAGTGCTTCCCATTTGTAATGTTTTAACACTGATCCAAACTGTATATATGTTCATATTGACAAGGAAATACGAGGCAAAGCGATAACGTTTAAGATTCCTGATGAGTTAGAGTGGGCATTTGAAAACAGTCTCAGATGCAGAGTAGCCTGGGCCATGACCCTTCTGTCAGGGAAGGCTCTTGTGAATTCATAGATTTAGAAGTGGACTCCAGGAAATATCTAGTACTTCCCTTTGTTAAAAGCGTCTAGAGCAAGAATCTGAAGTAATGTTCCATCATGGATATGGCAATGTGCAGAGGCCGGTGGTTGCCCAACTCTGGAAATTGACTCAAAAGCTTTGGACCACCATTATGGTGGGCAAACCGTATGGTGTGTCAGTCATTTCTCAATACAACTATAATATGTCTAATGAAATAGTTTTACTCATCATTTGTAGCCCTGTTCCATGTGCATTATCTAATCTTCATAGTTCCGAGGCTTTGATTTTGTTCACTGTGTGTCTTTCTAATACAGTCTCGGCCTCCTCTCTCTTCCTGTCCTCAGCTGCCCGCCACACTCTGCGTCTGTTCCTTCTGTCCTTCCCCACCACTGACCCTGCCTGTTTGGGATTTCCCGTTGGCATTTGGGCCATAGAGATGTGATCTGTAGAGTCTACATAGACTTCCTGGTGTGACAGATACCTCTGAGTGCGTTTCGCTTTTTTAGTTTTGTCTAATACTTTTCCATGACCTCGTTTATCCCAAACGACCAGCACATTCTAATGCTTAATCAGCCAACTCTTGACATGCGTGCTTGGCCTCCCTGAGATGCAGTTAATCGCTTCTGAAATCTGCAGTAAGAGAAGGAAAGATGTTGAAGTTCTATTTTTTTTTCCTTACATGCATTTGCATCACCAGCAGTTCATTTAAATGTAAATAGCAGGCATGCATTTGTTTCCATTGCTTTTCAGCTGCTCCCCACGGGGCACACATCCCAAGCTGCCCCCCTCCATGGATCCCTGAAACCTCAGATAGTACTGAACCCCTGCATCTGCTTTTTCTTATACATACGTACATACCTACGATCAAATTTTGTTTAGAAAGTAGGCATAGTAAGAGATTAACAACAACTAGCAATAAAAAAGAGCAATTACAGCAACAATATGCCAGCTCACTACTTTTGTGCTTGGGGGTCATTCTTAAGTAAAATACGGGTTCCTTGAACACAAGTACTGTGATACCACAATAGTCAATCCTATAAGAAGACAGCTCCTAGGTGACTCATGAGCAGGGAGTGCAGGCAGCGTGGATACACTGGACAAAGGAAGGATTTATGTCCTGGAAGGAGCAAGACAGCATCAGATTTCATCTCAAAAATACTCGTTTAAAAGGCTCAGTGGTGGTTCACCTGTAATCCCAGCACTTTGGGATACTGAGTCTAGCAGATTGCCTGAGCCCGCAGGTTCGAGACCAGCCCTGGCATCTTGCGATACCTTGTCTCTACAATAAATAAAAAAATTAGCCGGGTGTGGTAGCATGCACCTGTAGTTCCAGCTACTTGGAAGGCTGAGAAGGATCATTGGAGCCCAGCAGGTCGACGCTGGGGTGGCTGTGAGTGTGCCACTGCATCCCAGCCTGGGTGACAGAGTGAGACTCCAACTC
>NW_007245729.1:222116-272487 GCF_000164805.1 Carlito syrichta
CCAAAAAAAAAAAAAAAAAAGTACTAGTTTCCCTTGGAAAGATGTCACTATTAAAGTTGTAACTTAAAACTTAGGAATTGTGTACTTCTGGAATTTTCCACTTAATATTTTCAGACCAAAGTTGACTTGGAGGGCACTGAAGCTTCAGAAAGTGAAACAGAGGATGAGGGGGAACTACTGTATTTTTTTCTGGGACTATCGTGGAATTATCTGAGCTGAATTGAGAGTATATTTCTCCTTGGTTTCCATCCTTGCCATTAAACTCTCAGATAAACATAATATAATACTGTTTTCTATAGCAGATAAGCATATAATACTTGGAGTCCCTCAACGAATATTCAGAATGTTCCCAATTCAATTAGACTCTAGTCCTGTATGTATTTTCTATCTTTCCTTTTAGTTTTCCCTTAGATTTTTAACTCCATGAGCACTTAGAATTTTTAAAAGACAATAAGATAGGATTCGTGGAAGTTCTCTCCCTGCATTGTTGTGAACTTTTCCCAACAGATATTACTGTTTGAGCCCTCATCTGAGCGGTGTATTTGTGCCAGTGAAGCAAGGGCAGTCCAGGTGCTGTGCAGTGTGTCCCACCAGTGATGCGTGGCTGGTCGAATCCTGGCCCCCGGGGCTGGATACCTCTCATGTCTCCATTCCAATATGTACCAGTCATGCTGCTTCTGGGAGCTCTGGTTTCCTCCTCTGTCAGTTGGGAATGAGCCATAATATTCTGTTCTTTTTCCACGTTGTTTCAAGGACTAACTGAGATCAATTTAACTAGGGTGTTCTAAACCATCTAAGGGAGTTTATTTAAGTATTCATATCAAAGTTTTAGGCAGATTGTAATAAAACAGCAGTCTAGAGAAGACTTGTTTTTAAATGTATCACATCTAGTTTTAATAGCCAAGGCAATTTTAGTATTGATGATGCAAAGAATTACTATATAAAACAGATGACCCATATAAATTTACAAACAAATTAAGGTGATCATTGAGAGAGGTTTAATCTTGGTTTCAGTTTCCTTCTAACCCTGTAGGTTACTTCTCTAGTTCATCATTCTAGACTGTAACTCAGCTTATGTTTCATTTTCTAAATTCTAAAGAGCTTTGAAATGTAGATAATACAGAAACTTTCCCGGGTCCCCCTGAAAATGGTTTTGGGTTACTCACAATTCCCATTCAAACCTCTGGAACCAGACTAGATATTTAGGTAGGAAGAGAGTATAGTATGCCTTATGTTACTCCTCAATGAATACCATGTTTTTTTTTCCTTGAAGGTGTCGCCTAATTACACATTAGAGCAGGCCAGGAACCCCCCTCCCCCAGAACTCCTTGCTCCAGCCCCCCACCTCCACCAAAACCCATATGTGGCCAGAGTTTCTCTAGAAGTACCTGGGACATGACAATTTTTCTGCCTTTGTGCAGAAGTCATAATTTAAATGACTCAGCAAGGAAAGCTCTTTGTATTTATTACCGTGGTTGTGAATTTCCCAGAGGCAAGACTTTGGAACAGAGAAGCAAAAAAAGACATGCATGAGGGTCATTAAGGTAATTGGAGACACAAAAGCAAAGAACTTGGAGTTAGAGGGAAGACTGTACAAAAGATTTTCCTCTTGTGCCTTTAGATTCCCATAACCAAAATAGAATAGTGAAGCAAAGCGATCCACTTTATAAATTAAGATGGTATCCTGCAGTGAAATTCTTTTCAATCCACAGGAAAGCATAATTTTCTCTTCTTCTTCCTGCAGGCTCGGCCAGTGGATTACCCTAAGGAATACCTTTCTCATCAGGTACCCATATCATTCCACAAACACTGGAACATTGATCCCGTGAAGGTGTATTTCACCTGGTTGGCCCCCAGTGAGGAAGACAAAGCCAGGCAGGAGACACAAAAAGGTTCTAGAGAAGAGTTGTGAAGCACGGTAGGCTGTGAGGTTAGTCTGGGCAGGGAACAGAGCTGGAGACCATAGCCTCGTGTGGCCGTGCCATGCTCCTGTCTGCCACGTGGCTTGGGGCGCTTCTCGACTTGCGTGGAAGTTAATTAAGTGTATGGTGTTTTTTGAGGGGGGAAGAATAAGAGTCATGGGGAAATATTTTTTTTCTGGGAAAAGTCACTTGCTTTTGACTTATGTCGTTGTAACACATACTGATTACTGTGTATTTTTCAAGCTGGGATACAGCGGCTTTATTACTGTCACAGGAAAATAAATGGCACTAGAAGTCCCTTTTCGGTTCTCTTTCTTCGTTATAATGGAAGTTTCAGTTTGGCATGAACCTGGAGAGATGTGACTGTCCATATATATGTTTATATATATATCGCGAAGAGTGAAAGTCTTTTGACGTGGATATTGTCAATGGTTGGAACGTTTAAACCACATTACAGAGGATGAGAAATTTTCCTGGGAACTCTGTAGGAATAATATAGCATTAAGGATCATTCATAAAACATCATAAAAGTCTAGCTATGAAATCCCCTGTAGTCTTTAATCATGGTGGTTATATTTTATCTATTCTTTTGCTGTTTATGCCTCATAAAAAGAGAATAAGAGGTCTTCTGCGAGTGCTTTCTATTTCTGTAGAAGTTCATCTGTGTTCTGTTTCTCCCTGAAGCCCTATCTGTTATGTCCTACTTGTAACAGGAAAGTGTAGTGGATGTTGCCAGTATTTTAAAGCAATGTTGACGTGTCTTATTCAAGTCAGCAAGCTCTATGCAAGTCTCAGGTAGTGAAATTTGAACCTGACATTTTCCTCTTGTCTGTCTTTGAATGTTACTTAATGACTCTCTCCTAACTCCAAATGGACCCCCATTCCCACCCCAGTGTACCATGAAACCCTCACGGAAGGACAACATGGTGATTTGGTAATTTATCGCTGTTGTTCAAGAATGAAATTTAAACATAGTATTTTGAAACAGCTCTAATTTTCAAATTGTATCTTTAATATATAGTAATTTAACATATTCGGTATCAATGTATAAAAATTACTCTGTATTTTTATGTTTTTGATTATACAATTCAGTTTTATAAAGGTATTTGCATAAAATTTGATTTTGCTATGTCTTAAACTAATTTGGGTATGCTACTTTCTTTGTTTTCTTTTGAATAAACCTGCTGTTCATTAACTTTGCTCATACCGCTTTTTATACTCAAGCACAAAAAACCATACCACCAAAAGTACCTGTGTGTATGTTTTTTTAGACAATATATTTTTCTTGTAGCTCAGATTCGACTCATTTCCAAAATGATGCAATAGCCTTTACTGCTTTTCCAAGCTAGCGGCTACAGGACAAGTGTGTTGCAGTGTCCCAGGATGCACTGGGTTCAGTTTTGTGCAGGTGGGTTTTGTGACCCATCTGAAGAATCAGAAACAATTAGCGGGATACCAGGAGGGTTTCCACCGTGCTTCCATAGGTGGCCTCAGCTTTGTCGTCGTCATAGCTGGAATTGTTGTCATTGCCACCATGATAGTCACCTTCATGTCATCTATACCGATACTCCTGGTGGGTCTTGGCTGCCCACGCCAGTGGAAAAGTCTCCAGTTCTTCTGCTACTGCCACTCTTTGTTACCACGCAGAGAACCACATATTCATTTGACGGGACTGAAGCCGGCATCAGCGTATGAAGATCCATGTCAAGCTTTCTTCTGTGGTATGATCAGTGCCTTCTACTGATACCAGAGTACCTCCCCTGGTACTTTTAGGTGTTCTGTTAATTATGTTTACTTCTTGGAACTATGTAAGCCTAACCGTGAATAAAAGATCTTTGCCTAAATGCCCGGTTTCTCAAATGTTGTATTCAGTAGACTAGACTGGGAGTGCAGAGGGGCACGGGGAAAAGAAGTGAATGAAATCAGAGAGTTGACAGCTCAGGAAATACGGTTTTTGTTTCTGTTTTTTAAATTGAATTGGGGTCTCACTGTCACCCAAGTTGGAATGCAGAGGCACTGTCGCTGCTCACTGCATCGACTTCCTGGGCTCAGGCGATCCTCCCATCTCAGCCTCCTGAGGGACTGGGACTACAGGTACGCACCACTATGCCTGGTTTACTTTTTGACTTTTTTGTAAAGATGAGGTCTCCCTGTGTTGCCAGGCTGGTTTCAAACTCCTGGGCTCAAGCAGTCCTCCCACCCTGCCTTCCAGTGTGCTGAGAATACAGGCATGAGCCATCGCACCTGGCCAGTTTTAAGAGAGAAAAATTAATAAAAAGTTACCTTTTTTAGGGGAAACCATCAGAGGTTGGAAATACACAAAGTTTCTAAGGCCTTTATGTTTTATTATATAACAAATCAGAGATGCTATTATAAAACTGATTCCCATACAATTCATATATAGAACTCAGTTTTGAGTCTGACATTTTCAGGATAGATATTATCCTATTCAGATTTCCTTTGCTTAATTTTAAGTAGGGATTTCCTTCCAAATGATTGCTTTTAGCCTCAGGGTATTGACATCAAGGATTTATGTGTGGAATAATGGGAATGTCATTTGTGCTTTCAAGCCATTTCTGATGATAGAGCCAAAACAGATTGTCTCACTCTGTGGGATCCCACATCTTGCAGCTCAGTGAGAAATCAATGAACAGAAATAACCTTTATAAGAATGCTGGGGAACATAAAACAATAGCATGCCAGGCTACAAGTGATGTTAGGCACCGGCACATAAATATCAGTACTCTCTGCATTTTCTGATTTATTGAAAACCTTTAAGTGCTTCCTCATCTGTATCCATTATCACTGTTAAGCTATATTTCCTCAAAAAGTAACAGTACACATTTGTAAGAGTGTTTCTATCGTCTTCCATTCATAACCAGAGATGTAATTTCTGTGAATACATAAGAACTTTATTATGTAATTAAAAATTTAAAACTTTCTTATGGGGAAAAAAAAAACTCCAGGCCCAGATGGTTTCATCAGTGATTTTCCCTGGGCATTTGAAGATGAAATATTACAGAAGAGTTTATGTTGCATAAGCTCTTTGAGAGGATAGCGAAAAAGGAAAAGGTTTCCCAACTGGATTTATGAGACCAGAATTTTCAACACCAATATCTGATAAATGAAAAGAAAAGCACAGACTAGCATCTCTTATGAACATAAAAGACAACAATAATAACCACTTGCACTCTGCACTCACTCTTCTAGCCAGTGTGAGTTTCAGGCAGCAAGCCTAACAGACATTTTCCTTTACACGTCCCAGCAGAGCCGTGAATTACATCAACTCAAAGTGCACTCATAAGCCATCACGGTCATCACGATTTGGCATGTCTTGCCAACACACACTTTCAAATATGATGTCAAGACCACATCTTACAGTCTCAAGAAAGGGCCTCTCTGTGGACCATCACCATCTCCAGGGATAACCTGACAGTGTGGTTTTGTCTGTGAATGCCCCTGCAACCCGAAGAGGATCTCAGAGGGCGTGTTCTCCATTGCCACTGGAGGGCAGGCTCTGGGTATAGCCTAAGAGGACCTCATGTCCACATCTGGCCATGCTTCCCCAGAGCTGTGTGGGCGGACCCCTTCACCTTGCTGAGGTAGTGTCTTCATCTATAGAATGGACACAGTCTTATCACACAGGACTGTTGCATAGCACAAGTTAGTATAGGAACACTCCGCATTCAGTAGTTTTTTTTTTTTTGAGCAAATTGGAGTTTATTAGAAGATAGGCAAGCTCTCTCCAGCGAGAGGGGACCCAAAAGTGGGTTGCCCAATAGCTTTCATTCTTACGTTTACTGCCTAAAGCCCTACAGTTACTAGGTGCAAGGAGGGGCTTGTTCTTGTGCTGTCTTTTTTTGTTTTTGTTTTTTGAGCTGGGGGTCTCACTCTGTAGCCCAGGCTAGAGTGCAGTGGCACTCTCACGGCTACCCGGCGTCGACCTGCTGGGCTCCAGCGATCCTTGCACCTCAGCCTTCCAAGTGGCCGTGTGCTACCACGCCCAGCTAATTTTTTGATATATTGTGGAGACAACGTCTCACCAAGTTGCCCAAGCTGGTCTCGAACCCCTGGGCTCAGGCAATACACTCACCTCGGCCTCCCAAAGTGCTGGGATGACAGGGTTTTAAGGTACCGTGCCCAACCTTTTTTTAAATTTGAACACTTTTGTATGTTGTAAAATGAAACAGCACACAGAAAAGTGCAAACATCCAAGTAGTGTATAACAGCTATGAAGCCAACACTTGTGTGACTTTTCAAGGAAGGGACCTCAATGGTATCTAAGGAGCTTCTCAAGATCCCACCCCTCCCTTCCTTTCCTGTCCCCTCTCACCTGCCCACCCTGAGCCCACCCTTGTCTCCAGTTTCCCAACAGAGCAGGCATGGCTCTTTGGGAAGTGCCCTCCCCTGGCAGTGGGCAGCCCTCCTGTGGCACTGAGGATGGCAGCGGTGCCATCAGGCCAGCCTGCACACTCTTGTCCCCACTCCCCACACAGATGGCAGTGCGTGAGTCAACTCTGGAGCTAAGGACAGCTGAGAACAACGGAACACCTGGGGAGTCACAGCCCGATCGTGTTGCATTTCTATATCTCCTGGCTACCTTTCCTAACCCATTCAGAGACCAAGATCCATCGATTCTCTTTCTCCCAGTGCCTCTGGGCTTTCTCCTGGCACCGACACCATCCTTGCAGCGGACACTAGCGACGTGTGTCTCAGGAGACGGCTTATGTTTTAGGTAGTATGTCCAGCAAGGGTTTTATTTTCTACCACGTCTTCATTTTTTTCAGAGTCAGGATCTCATTCTGATAGCCTAGCCTGGAGCGCAGTGGCATGATCACGGCTCACTGCAGCTTCAACCTCCAGAGCTCAGGTGATTTCACCCACCTCAGCCTCCTGAGACTACAGGCACATGCCCCCCCGTGGCTGGCTCATTTTTTGACTTTTTGTAGAGACAAGGTCTTGCCATGTTGCCCAGGCTGGACTCAAGCTCCTGGGCTCCAGCGGTCCTCCCACCTTGGCCTCCCAAAGTGCTGGGATTACAGGCCCGAGCTACCACACTAGCCCCTCCTACCAGATCTTAACACACTCGTCCCTGAGTGTGTTAATTAAGTGTGGTTTCATCGTGCTTTGACTTTGTTCTCAAGCATTTTTAAAAGGGCTGGCTTGATTATTGAACACTGAGGATACATTTCTCTAGTTCAAAAGTTCAAAAACCGTTCCACTCACTTAATCGGTTGATTCGGTATAAATGGAATGGTTCTGTGAATGCTGGGGTAGGATTGGAGTGCGGGGGGACACAAAGCCCAGTTCCTGCTATTTGGAGTAAGATTGTCCAGGCAGAGCAGGGACCACTCTTGTCCCATGCACAGCCCCCAGCATACTGGTAGAGCTCAACTCCAAGAGCTCTCAGGCAACTTGAACCTGGGGCTGCTGGGCAACTTCTGGCTGGAGAGTGACCTTGGTGGTACACATCATGATTTGAGGCATTCTGTAAGACATAATCTTAAGATGGCAAATCCCTCATTCTTGCAACCTATCCAGATAGCATTTCTACAAAAACATTATGAGACAGTCACATCAGCCATGGTATCATGGCCATACAGCTTGCAAGGGGCAAGCCGCAGGTAGGGGTGCCACCCTTACCCAGTGCATCAGGAGGCTTGGAAGACTCCCTCTCAGGGAAGTCCTGGAGTCACGATCAATGTTTCAACATTCGCTGCAGTATGTCCTGGGCATACCTAATGATCACTTATAGAGGTTGATATGAATGAGGGCTTTTTCAAGGGGCAAAGCTTAAAATTCAGTCAGTTCTTAGTTTATTAAAACAAAAATACTGGATTAAAGTTGAGTCAAGATTATGCTTTTCTGGCATTAACTCGAAAGTGAGTTCAGATTGTTCACCAAGCCAATTAATAACCAACAAGTTCGGGTGCAGTGGCTCACCCTGTAATCCCAGCGCTTTGGGAGGCCGAGGTGAGAGTATTGCCTGAGCCCAGGGATTCAAAACCAGGCTGGGCAACTTGGTGAGACCTCGTCTCTACAATAAATCACAAAAACTAGCTGGACGTGGTGGCGTGCATCTGTAGTTCCAGATACTTGGAAGGCTGAGGCGGAAGGATCGCCGGAGTCCAGCAGGTCAAGGCAGTGGTGGCCGTGAGCGTGCCACTGCACTCCAGCCTGGGAAACGAGTGAGACTCCAACTTGTTGGGAGCCAGCCTTGGAGGCCCACCAGATTGACAGGGTCCTGGTGACCCCGGACCACAGGCTACTGGAAACTCATTGTCCATCTTTCCACTTCCCACTACGTTGTTTGACCTGTCCCTTTTGCCCATGTGATGACTCTGAGGCATGTTTAAAGGACTTTCGCTTGGTCATGGGTTACAGATCTTATTTTTAGGGTTAGGATTTGTGACTAATACCTGGTAAAAAGAGGTTTCTGATTTTGTTTAGACAAAGAATTGTTTTGAATATTTTTACTTATTATTTGTAATTATAGTTGTGGTGTTTGAATACAAGGCATAAGATTTAAGTGTAGTGAAAGTTTATATTAAGGTATATGTAGGTGATTTATAAGTTTGTTTTGAGATACATATTAAAGTTATAATATATAAAAAGTTAAAGGGTTTAGATGTAGAATTTAAGTGAGTAAAACAGGTTTTATCTAACAACCAAAACTACCTTGAAGCCTGAATAACATCACTAGAAGTTTCTTCTAAGTGTTTTTTCCTTAGAGATAGGATGTTCCAGATAGGAAAACAATAAAGGAATGCAAACAAGAAAAAACTACCAAGGGGCTTGAAAGACCAGAAAGTTTTCAAGAAGAAACTCCTTGTCCATGAGAAAAGAAACATCTGCCAGGCACTTCTAGAGGATCTCCAGGTGCACATTCTTCCGCCAGATGGAAATATTCTACATATGAACTGCTCCAAAACCCTGGGCCAGAAACTGTTGTTCTGGCCCCCAGAGACTATATTATGGAAAAACCTGTTTCCCTGGATAATTTGAATAAGGAAGTTAAGTTTGTAAAGGATTAGAATTGTTAGAAAAATCATAATATATATCAGTTAATTTGGGATATAAGTTTTGTTTTAAGTAGAGTTGTTTAATGAGAAGCTTTATAATTTTATAATTTTAAGATTTTATATTAGCGGGTTGCGGGGCTGTTTTTTACAGGGTAACATCATTGTGTTGGGATTATGTTGTTTGGGGTAGAAATAGTCTCCGCCCTTAGAGAGAACATTGGCCAAGCCCGGAGAGGAATACTTAAACTTAAGCATCATTTTAACATCACAAAAAACCTATGTAATTTGTTGTGATTTGTTTTCTAATGATGATTTTAACTTGCTCTGTGGCAGCAACTTGCAGAGATTATTTCCCTTGTAGAGAGAAATATAAGCTCGCTACTACTCACAGTAAAATGACATCTGCATTCTCATAACAGGTGTCCAGTCTCTCTCTCTCTCTCTCTCTCCCTCTCTTTCTCACAATCGCTGACGCCGTCTCCACCTTTGCGAATCTCTGAACTCTGCCAGAGCGGGACTCCAGCACCAAGTCAAAAAAACAACAAAACTTGGATTCTTAATATATATGAGCCTGCATTTCAATAGCTGACAGTGTAAATCTTCGAGAGAACATGTCCAAACACAAAGTCATTTTCTGCGGAATGACAGTACAATGCTTTTTCTAAGGGCTTGTGCGGACTGTCAAATCTGTTAAAAATTGGGTAGGTGAGTTGTATTTCTTTACTTTCCTAGATTATTTCCCTGTTAATTTAGCAAACGAGAATGTTAAATGGCCTCTGATGAATTAAACATCTCGTTAATGTTATTGTAGCATCTTTTACATAGTTAAGACCAAGCTGAATCAAACTCAGACAGATGGGGCTCTCCCATCTTATCTCATTAGTGTACAATTAAAGGCATCCAGAGAGGAGGCCACATCACTTGCTTTAGTAAATTGCTTTAAATTTGAAACAATTTCTTTCATAACATGTCAAACATTCAAACTGACTTGGTAAGGGTGAGGGAGATGGTAATCAAGACAGAAATATGGCAATGTTTAGATTTGCACGTTACATGTTGGCCTGTAACAATCACGACAAAATTTGTAGTGTGGAATACTGGGCACTAAATCTTACTGAAAAGACGTAAGATATACCCAATATGCAGTCATTTTAACCATATATACATATATATGTATATATATGTATGTAGGACTGGATTAAAGTTGACTTGTGTAAGGTTATGCTTTCTTTGGCCTTGGATTTGCCTAGATCTGTCATGTTTTTCTAGAAGTTCACTTTAATTTACCCTCTAATCACTAGTCAAGAACAGACAAGAGCCGGACTCGGTGGCTCAGCCTGTAATCCCGCGCCTTTGGGAGGCTGAGGTGAGTGGATTGCCTGAGCCCGTGGATTCGAGACCCATTTGGGCAATTTAGCGAGACCTCATCTCTACAATAAATCAAAACGTTAGCCGGGTGTGGTAGTGTGCCTGTAGTTCCAGCTACTTGGAAGGCTGAGGCGTAAGGATCGCCAGAGCCTAACAGGTTGAGGTTGCGGTGGCCGGGAGCGGCCACTGCACTCCAGTCTGGGCGACAGAGTGAAACTCCAACTCAAAAAAAAAAAAAAAACAGACAAGGAAAGAACCGGTTTCTCAGTGATAGCTATTGATTATTGCTTTATCAAACCCCCCTCCCCAGCTTGTATCATAAACAAGCTAACCTAATCAACCCTGTTCATGACAGACTCCATCACCATGGCAGCTTTCATGTGACTGACCCACCCATTCGCCTGCTGTCCATCACCTATGCATACCTGTCCCCTTCATGATGATGTGGAGCAGTCCACCACCCAGCCACCTTAATGACCTGCCCTCATCAAAGGGAAGGTTTAAAAGGATTCAACTTGGAGCAGCCATTGGCCATCGCCTTGCTCATTGAGCTGTGGCCGCCATGTTTTCCTAAGCTTTGGCCCCCTCCCTTACCTTGGGGAAGTGAAATCTCCTCTTTCTCGCTCTCTAATTTGCTTTCTAGTTAAGCTATGTTTTCTAATCTAACTCTGTCAATTCTTTGCATCTTTCATGTGGCACCAGATTGCATGCCAGACACCAGACCCCACCCTTAGCGGGCCTGACCTAACATTTGGAGGGCCCGCTGAGGAGATTTTTATCCTAATACTTATGCTTGACATCACCCAAAGCTCTCATTCTTACACATGTATGTGTGAAGTCAAGTCTAATTTAACAGTTTGTGGAAGCAGAGGAGGGGGGAACAGAATGCTGACGACACAGCAACAGGAAAGCTAGAAGAGTTCAGTGAGTCACAGTGCAGCTGGGAGGTAGAGGAGAAGTGTGGTGATGGTGAGTGGTAATAGATGGGAAAGATTTAAAAATTGAAGAGCTAAGCCTGGACTAGACCCTACAGGATCTTGTAAGCCAAAATAAGGAATTTGGACTCCACTCTAAGAGCAATGGAGGACTTTTGAATGATTTTAAATAAGAAATGACATGATCAGATTTACACTTTGCAGATACTTTGGTCTGCATGGTGGAGACTAGGTTGGAAGGGCGTTAGGATCAGGGAGTTAGGGGGTGCAGTTAGGAGACATGAAAATGGTAAGAGAAAAAAGTGATACAACCTAGAAATGCCACTGTTTGACGTCCTCCCTTCTCCCCTGATGACCCTCCCATGACAAGTGTCCTGCCCTGTAATTAGAGAAAGAAATACTACATATAGCGCCAAGAAGAACCTGAAGAAACGGGTCTTGCTGGGTTCCCCCTCAGTCAGTTCTTAGTTCAGACCCTTTTTACCAATCTTTTTTCTACGTGGCTGCCCATTCCTCATCCAACCTAAAAGGAAAAATACCCAACTTTCCTTGGGTCTTTGGGTCTTCATTTCTGAAGCCTCTCATGTCAGCTAAAACTGTTAAATACATTTGATATGCTTTTCTCTTAGAATATATGATCTTCATTTTTTTTTTACATTATAGTCAGCTTTATTAGCAAACATCTGAATGTCCACTTGAGTTATGAGACTTTTTCAGAGGTCTGAAAATCATTACAAATATGAAAAAATACATTTCTACGGAAAGGATGACATTCTCTTTTTAACGATTGCACGTGAATTAAGGCCCAGCCACTTCATGACTTGTATAACAATTTATGATCATTTGACCCTAAGAGTGAAATCTGAAAACCTACATGGTATCTGACTACATACCCTTAGCCCTGTCTCATGTCGCTCTAGAGAAGTACACGGGGGAAGTCACAGACATAGCATGGCCATAAATGAACAAAAAGCATATCTACACATGTAGACATTCATACATGCACGCACGCACACGTGCAACTGCAGAGAGATTTGGATTTGGGCTATGCCATTTCAGGAGCCACAATGAAAAGGCATGATATGGGCAATCTTGACGTTCTCCTGCTGGTGTTTCTGAAGTTCTCTTATGATGAGCTTCTGTGTGTAATTTGATTAGTTATTTGAATAGAGGTACAACAAGGAAGAAGAAGTCACAGAGGAGGGAGTCCTTTGCAACTAGTGTTTGTCACCTTAGGCTACCGTGTAGGGCGTTTTACCAGTTGGGCCAAGGAAAGACAGAATTCTACTTGAAGCAAGGGAGAGCTAGCCATGGATAATGAGCAGAGGTGCTCTAAGCTGAAAAAGATGGAGCTAATAGACTCGGAACGCTCAACTTATCACCCAGCATTTTGCCTCTATGTGAGAAAGATACCCCAAGCCCATATCCGCCATCATATGGGGGGGAGGGGGTCCTGCTTCCTGTCTGCAATTACTTGACCCTATCTGAGGGGCAAGAAGGCAACCATGGGTGAAGCTCGGGAGGTGAGAGAGGGACTTCACAAGCCAGCAATTTAGATGAGGTGAGGGCAATCTCTACCTACAACTGAAGCTGAATTTGAGATTCATGCCATCATAAAAGTCTGTCATTGGGTTGGGCATGGTGGCTCAAGCCTGTAATCCCAGCACTTTGGCAGGCCGAGGTGAGAGGATTGCCTGAGCCTGTGGGTTCAAGACCAGCCCGGGCAACTTGGCAAGACCTCGTCTCTACAATAAGATAAAAAAAATAAGCCGTGTGTGATAGCGTGCACCTGTAGCTCCCATTACTTGGAAGGCTGAAGTGGAAGGATCTCCTGAGCCCAGCAGGTCGACGCTGGGGTGGCTGTGAGCATGCCACTACACTCCATCCTGGGTGACAGAGTGAGACTCCGACTCAAAATAACCCAAAAAGGCTGTCACTGGACCTTAGGTAATGAAGAGCTTTTCTCCTGTCTGGATGCATTAGTGTTTTCAGAGGCTTAAGATACTCATTTTTGGCAAAGAAAGCCTCGTTTCTAACAGATTGCAAGCCAGGCTTCAACAGTGACTTTTATACATGAATATTTTATGGTCAACAAACTTGGCCAGGTATGGTGGTTCATGCCTGTAATGCCTGCACCTTTATAGGCCAAGGTGGGGGGATCACGCTAGGCATGGAGATGAAACCACTGTCAGCAATATAGAGAAACCTCCTCTTAATAGAAAAGACAGAAAATCTTTTGTCTAGTGTAACTAATAGTTACGAGTGACTTCAGAGTCAACCACTTCATGATATGTATACCAATTTACGATAATTTGAACCAAGGAGTGAAGTCTGGGAAGTCACATGGTGTCTGACTATGTACTTTTCCGTTCTTTAGTCCTGCCTCACATTGACCTAAAGGAGGACTTGGCGGGGGAGTCACAGAGATAACGTAAGTCATAAATGAACAAAAGCGTATGTATTTACATATACATTCATACACATACGCACCTACACAGGCAATCTGCAGAGATGTGGATGAGCGAGATGCAATCTCAGGGGCCACAATCTCAATCCCAACTTCCCTTGATAGTGTTTCTATCATGGTGAGCCTTCTGTATATATGATGATTCGGTTTCTAAGTAGAGGTGCAAAGAGGAAGCAGCAGTCATAGAGGACAGGATAGTGTTTGTTACCCTAGGTTACCATGGCAGATTCTGCTAGTGTGGGCCAAGGGAGCAGAGAATCCCATTTGAAGCACAGGAGAGGGGGCAGTGGGCAGTGAGCAGAGGAACACCCATAGAAGCAAATGGAGCTGGGAGACCAGAAACTGCCTCTCACCATCCAGAGCTTTGCTTCCAGGGGACACGGGTTCCCCACAATCACACCCATCACCACTTTGGAAAGAGCTCCTCCTTGTAATTTGTAGGTGCTGGGCCTTTTCTGAGGGGCAAGAAGGCAAAATACAGTCCATCTACAGGGGTAAAGCTCCTATCTTATCATTATTTCCTTACGTAGAGTAGAGTATTTGAACTTTTGCTGGTTTTCATGAATATGATATGTCTGCCTGCACACCTAAGTTTTCACTAGTGGGAAGATTCATATATGCCCTTGAAATATCATGCCATTTCGTTGGCTAGTGATACTGTGTCTACAGTAGATATTCTTCTGCGAGTAATTGTAGAAGGGTAAGCTTGATTATTTTTGTATTTTGACTCTTTGGGGCCCGTCATGAGAAGCATCTCAAAATAATCAGCAGGCCAATTCAACCAAATATGCTCTTCTTTATCAAAATAATTCTCCTCAAAAGCATGATCCAAAGAGAAACAGCAATCCAACCTGCAGAAAGATTTTGATTTCAGATATATATCTGAAAGGCAAACACAAGGAGAAGTACCCCTCACTGAGCTCTCTTTTCACAAGTCCAGGGTGTCTTGGATACCAGCAGCTTAATGAACTACAGAAGTCAAGGAGCTCCAGGAAAACATCAGTACCAAGAACTTTCAAGGGCCAGGAGAGTATAGGATGGACATGCTCTGGGTAATTTAAACTGTATCCAATGCATCCCCGACTTTAGGGTTCAACACTTTCGGCCACAGACTCTTTCTATACAGCCATCCAGTGTCAGTCCAGAACAGAAGGGATTTAGGATGTGATTATTGTGTGCATGACTACATCTCAATGTGTCTTTGACTCAAATAGGTTTTAATTGTGTTAAGAATAACGAACAATGATGGCTTTTGATATTTCTGGCAAGCAAGTAATAGCCCAAGAGCCAGGAATTTTCATAATCCCCAGATCTCGATGAGTGATTGAGTCCATGGCTTATTTTTGCTTTGAAAAAAATTTAAATTTCTTAGCAGGATGAGCTTCCCCTCACTAGGACGGCTTGTATTTTTTAGCCCCATTTTGAAAGAGGGAAAAATGTTAGGAGAGAATATTGGAATCAAAAATTTGTATGCCAAGCATTTCACTTGTTGCCAATAGGCTTCATCTAAGCTTTTAAACGGGGAGATGCTGTGCACCTCATAGAATACACATTTTTATCATAAATAAAATTAAGAGTAGTTTAAGATAGTTGAGAGAGAGAGGGAAAATGGTAACACGAGGCTGCTCTGGTATTAGACCTCATTGTCTTTTGGACAGCTGAGACCATTTCAATTCAGTGCTGTCCAGTGTGGTAGGGGGTATGGCGGTAAGGCAAACACAAGGAGAAGTGCCCCTCACTGAGCTCCCTTTTCATGAGTCCAGAGTGTCTTGGAGAACCCGCAGCTTAATGCACTACAGAATTCAAGGAGACCTAGGAAAACAGCACCAAGGGCCAGGCAGAAGTGGCGGGCGTTACAAAACTGAGAGCAA
This sequence comes from Carlito syrichta, assembly GCF_000164805.1. Classification (NCBI taxonomy): domain Eukaryota; kingdom Metazoa; phylum Chordata; class Mammalia; order Primates; family Tarsiidae; genus Carlito; species Carlito syrichta. The sequence continues at coordinate 237,702 of NW_007245729.1, forward strand.
GCTAAGGCTCCCTGAAGCTAATGACTCAAGAGTTCCCAGGAATGACCCTCTGTGGCTTTTCCTCAACGCCCCCAAGTCTGAATAAAGAACGAACCAAGGTACGAAAGTCAGCAGCCTGCCCAAGTTCACCCAACAGATCAGGGCAGAATAAGAACCGGAAGCTACAAGCTTTCCTTAGTGCCGTGGGGCTTTTGATGACCCTCAAGAGGGTGGCTTGACCCTAGTGGGTCCTTTTTCTACCTGGAGCCGACAGAACAAGACCAGGCTCTGTAAAACAGAGTAGAGACTTTATTCATTAGGAGCTTGTGCTCAAAGCACCTTCTCCCAGGGGAGAAGAGGGACCATAAGGTCACTGCAACACTGGAGATAGGGTCCTTGCAAAGAGCTGGGGCTTTCCAAGGAAAAATAATGTATCGCCGTCTTATTCTTTCTCTTGTACCTGGTTCTAGGTGTGCCTAGCAAAGTGCATTTCTCCCCGCTGGGAGGAAATTTTTACTTGGTAATGAAGCGAGGGCCCAGGTAAAGGCAGCACTGCTGAGTTCAGTTCATCTTAGGGCTGGTTTGCCATTATGGGCATCCAGCCTTCATTTCTGTAAGCAGGCACGAGTTCATTTCACAGGTTCTGGGACTCTTTAAAAGCACTGAGGTCACGCTATGGTGACAGGGCCTTTGCCAAATGTGAGAGTTTTCACTTCAAGGGAATCCACAGGAAAGCTGAATTTCCAAACTGGGCCTGTCTCTACAGACTGGAATATCTTAACTTCAGCCGACTTTGAAGTTCAACACCTTCACTATCCCTCCCAGACCCTTCTTCCCAGGCAACGCTAGCTCATGACTAGTATACCAATTTATAATCATTGGAACCAAAGCGTTAAGTCCAAAGCGGAAAGTCACATGCTGTCTGACTATGTACCTTTCTGTTCCTTAGCCCTGTCTCGCATCAACCTAAAAAAGGATGCAGGGGGAACGTCACAGAAATACCATTAGACATCAATGAACAAAAGCATATGTACATATGTAGACTTTCATACATGTGTGCACACACACACACATGCAACCTGCAGGGAGACTTGGATTTGGGATATATACAGATATATGCTCTTTTATTTCAGTCCCGCTGGATGTGTGACAAGGACCAAGAGAAGAAGGGCAACAGGAAGCTAGACGAGGTCACTGTTAGCAACAGGCTGGGTACCAGGATACCCGGTAGAGCAAGTGAAGAAACAAACAAAATGACCAGAGATGGGAAGCTGGCCTGAGGACCCTCCGGCAATCATCACAGGTCCAACATGGGCAACTTCTATTTGTCATCAGCTTCTATGGCAGGGGTGTGGGGTGAGGAGGCTGGAGAGAAGCTTGTCGCCTGTTGTTGCATGAGGAACGAACGGGTGTCCAGATTTTGGATTACCCATCCCCAATCTTTAATGTCCAGTGGAGAGTCCTCTTGAGCGTATATGTTTTAACTGCTGAATTTAAAACACCCTTGTGATTATCCTGGCACAGAAGCATATCCTGTGGAAAGAGTGCAAAGAGAACACAGAAACGGCCATAGCAGGCTTCGGCTGGCTGGAGGGGGTGGCCGCTCATAACCACAGCAACCTCGCCAGACCAAGTGGCGGGAATCAGAGCTTCCCACAAAGCAAAGTCGAGGTCTCAGAAAGAGTAGTCGTAAGAGGAAATCCAAAGCAAGAAGAGGCTCCCCAGTGAAGATCTGCCTTATGGGACATGGGACACGGGGGCAAGGGTTCAAGCTGGACCAGAATGGTTCTTACTTGCCCTGGCTAAGGCTTAACATCCATTTATTTCTCAGTGGGCAAAAATCCCGGATTCATACCACACCCATGAGATAGCCTGTTTCATTTCAAGCCAGTTTCCTTTTTCAGCAAGTCCATAACTTTCCACACCAGAGACCTCACAGCTTCCCTCCTCCCGCTGCTTTCCCCAGCAAAAACTCTATTTCGCCTCCCTCACAATTCCTCTTCCAAGATGTTCCTCAGGATTTCTAAGGGGGCTTTCCATGGTGATCGGAATACCCCGCTGCTTGCAGGTGGTTAATATCACTTTGCTTCTAGAAGCACCTGGAGGGAGACAAGGTGACTTCCATCAGAAGAACAAAACCCATATGCTTGGGAGCTTTTGGACCCATCTCTGGGGCTGTCCCCCACACAGAGGCCACTTCCACCCTGCACCCGTCTCTCTGGATCACCCCTCTACTGGCATGGGCATGCATGTGCTGCTTAGTTTCTTGACACCTCAACCCTCCCATGCCCAGCTCAGCTTTCCAGGAACCACGTCGTCCTGCTGCCTAGTGAACACACATTGCTGTCCCATCACACCCAACTCGCTGAACGTCTTTATTTGCAAGGATTTTCTCTAAGGACTATTATGCTTTTCTTCTTCAGTTCTCTTTCCAGGACACTCAGTCTAGAAGTGTCTGAACAATCATTTGTCTCAAGAATCGCTATAAGGCTCCTGCTCTTTGAGGAGCAGCCGGAGAAATGGCTGGACACTGCTGGCAGTGGCAGTTAAGAATGTCCCCAAAGTTCTATGGCAGTTAAGAGGCGGGTCCTCCTGCAGTATGGCCGCTGACCTCTGGGTCAGAGGTCATGAGTTCTAAGGTTCCTTGGCTCTGGCCTGGATACGATGCCTTCTTCCTTGCACTCTATATCATTTTCATTTTAAAGTATGCGTTTGGTTGTTTCCCAAATATCCTTTTCACACAAAGTCCTACCTAACTTCAGGAAGTCTTAGGCCAGGAGTGGTGGCTTACACCTATAATCCCAGCGCTCTGGGAGGCTGAGATGAGAGGATTGCCTGAGCCTGGGGGTTTGAGACCAGCCTGGGCAACTTGGCAAGACCTCATCTCTACAATAAATAAAAAAATTAGCCGGGTGTGGTAGCAGGCGCCTATAGTTCCAGCTACTTGGAAGGGCTGAGGCGGAAGGATCACTGGAGCCCAGCAGGTCGAGGCTGCGGTGACCAGGAGCGTTCCACTGCACTTCAGCCTGGGCGACAGAGTGAGACTCCAACTCAACAAATAAATATATAAATAAAAGAAGTCTTGGTATTTCCCTCTGTCCACACTTGGATTTGTTGAGCCTCCAGACTGGGCTTCCAGGGTTTGCCAGCCCAAGTGGTTCCCAGAGTTTAGAAGCCTAATTCTTAGGCTAAACAGAGACATTTCTGAATGGGGGGCTTTAGGAGGGAGGACAGACAGGGATGTGTGACCCTAAGGCAGATGGGAGAGGTCATGAGCAGAGAGGCAGCTGCTTGGACAGGGGCCAGGAATCCAGGCACAGACCGGGGTCTTGAAGGGGTCAAACTTGTCAAGACCTGCCAACAAATATAGGCAAGAAAAAAAATTTTTTTTTTTTGAGTCAAAGTCTCACTCTGTTGCTCAGGTTGGAGTACAGTGACCTGATCCTGGCTACTGCAGCTCAACCTGCTGGACTCAGGCAATCCTTCTACCTCAGCCTCCCAAGCTAACTACAGGTGTGCGCCACCATGCCCAGCTAATTTTTGTTTGTTCTTTTGTTTATTGTAGAGACGAGGTCTCACCAAGTTGCCCAGGCTGGTCTTGAACCCCTGGGCTCAGGCAAGCCTCTGCCTCCCAAAGTGCTAGGATTACAGGTGTGAGCCACTGCACCTGGCTCATAATTTTTAAAAAGCTAAAAAGCAACCATTTTCCCCATGATAAAATGTATCCTTTATTTTACCCTTTTTAGACATAATGCAGAAGAATACATGAAACTATCTGTAGAGTTTAAAGGATAATTATTGGGTAGGTCAGATGTGGTGGTTCATTCCTGTAACCCCAGCATTTTGAGAGGCTGAGGTAGGAGGATTGCTTGAGCCCAGGAGTTCAAGACCAGCCTAGGCAACATAGCAAGACCTCATCTCTACAAGAAAATAAAATAATTAGCCAGCGTGGTGATGCATGATTGTAGTCCCAGCTGCTCAAGAGGCTGAGGCAGAAGGATCATCTGAGGCCAGGAGTTCAAGGCTAAGGTGAGCCATGATCATGCTACTGCACTCTAGCCTAGATGACAGAATAAGATCTTGACTCCAAAAAAACAAAACAAAACAAAAAACAAAAACAAACAAACAAACAAAGCGATTCTGCAAGCATCTATGTAATCTAAGTATGCATTTTCCATAGAAGCTGAACCTGGTCCTTGACCTTGATTGCTGTGAAACTTGCAGGGCAGATGGTAGCCAAGGGTTGCCAGGGTGTGTCAGTGCATAGTGAGATGCATTTGGGATGAGGAAAGAGAGGTGGGATTGCAGGTGCGGGATTACTCTGGGGTGTACATCTTCAAAGGCCTGAAAGGACATTTCCCAGGAAGGCTTGATGCCAAGAGCAAGGCACCAGGAGTGGCAGATCCGAGTTCTTGTCTTGGCATTTTAGTGTGACCAACAAGACCCTCGGTCCCGTGGAACTTTGCTTCCCTCAGCTGTCAGACAGGGTCATGGTACCACCTCTTCCAGGGCCATAGGGGTGTTGGGAAGCGGAAAAACAATTCGCTTTAGCTCTTTGAAGACTGAAATTGTATTACACTTACATTTTATTGTTCATTCCTATTTGCTAATCATGTAAGGCGCTAAGATTTAATATTGTAGGAAGGTGACTTTAGGAATCTGATAACAAGTCTTAATTATCTTGGGGAATCGGGCTAGGTTTGAGAAACTTTGGCAATCTCTCAAAACATCTGGTGGAGATTAGCTGAGGAAGAGCTGTGACAAGGATGTGTGAGACTTAGAACAGCTGTCAAGATGGAAGTCTGACTCTGAGCCCTTTACGCTGCTATTAACACACCTCTCACCTACTGTAGAAAAGGCTTTACTTGTTCTATAACAGTGGAGTTTCTTTTTTTTGTTTTGTTTTAACACGGGAAGAGACATTTCTTGGTTGGTTTTGCTTTCAAAGAGTTGTGTTGTTGTTGTTGCTTTAGTTTTAATTCAACCAGGTCTCTACCTTCAACTGAAGTGGGGATGGTCCTAACTCACCCTTTTGGCAGCCATTTTGTTAGACTTAACACACCCCTTAGTTTTATCCTCAATTTTACAGTAAAATAAGATGGTCTTTAAAAGGAAAAGGAGGCAGTGCAACTCTAGCTTGGTTTATTGTTGTTTTACCTTTTTTTTTTCTTTTTTGAGTTGGAGTCTCACCCCATTGCCCTGGCTGGAGTGCAGTGGCACACTCACCGCCTCCCCAGCATCAAACTGCTGGGCTCCTGTGATCCTTCTGCTTCAACCTTCGAAGTAGCTGGAACTACAAGTGTGTACTACTATGCCTGGCTAATTTTTTGATTTATTGTAGAGATGAGGTCTCACCGTGTTGCCCAGGCTGATCCTCTCACCTTAGCCTCCCAGAATGCTGGGATTACAGGCTTGAGCCACTGCATCCGGCCTGTTGTGTTACCTTTTAGGCACCAGTTGGTGACACGTGTAGCTTTAGTGTGACTTCCAGAGCCCAGATGGAGAGTAACTTCAGTGGTTTTTAAAAAATCTTAGTCTAGCTGAGAGTAGCCACTCCTGGGTTAGCAGGGGTAGACCCTAGGCTTTGAAGTCAGGCAAATGTGGGCTAAATGTTGGTGTACATTATTCATGTCCTTCTGAATATTTTTCAGTATGCAAACCCACATAAACAAAAAAAGCCACGTTTTCTTTTTATAAAAGTAGGACCAGATTTTACAAGTTGCTTATAAATCTGCATTTTCCACTTAATTTAAAATGAATTTTTCCATGTTACTAAATATTTATCTGCAGCTTATAATGACTTTACAGTATTTATTATATGTATTTAATCAACCTCCATTAATTTTTGTAGATTGTTTTGTTGCTTTTATAAATCTGTAATTAATAAACTTTGTAGATACCACTCAGTGCTTAGTTCTAATTATTCCATTAGTATTAAGGACTGGCATAGGATTCTTTTTCAATATATATGAGCATTTTTAAAAGTTTTTCTTAGTACTGTAAAGTTACTTCTCAAAAAGGTGGTCAAGAGGGGAGAGAGAACAGTATTTTTATACTGATGATAATGACTGACCTGGAAAGAGAAAGACTGATGTTGGTGGAGAGGGCAGATTAATGGGACCAGTATCCTTGAATGGGTGGGAGAGATGAGCTCTTACTGCATGTCTTCGTCTGTTCTGCATAGCTACAAAAGAATTCTTGAGGCTGGATAATTTATAAAGAAAAGAGATGTATTTGGCTCACAATTCTGATGGCCGGAAAGTTCAACATTAGGCATCTGTGTTTGGTACGGGCTTCAGGCTGCTTCCACTCATGGCAGAAAGCAAAAAAGAGACAATGAGCTAAGAGATCATATGGCGAGGAGTGAAGTGAGTGAGCACTCTAACTGGTTGATGAGAACTCACCCCCAGGGAGAGCAATAAGCTATCATGAAGTACCCACCTCCTTGACCCAAACACAATCCCTCAGACCCCACCTCGGACACCAAGGGTGACATTTCAACCTGCAGTTTGGACAGGACAGATAGCCATGTCATTACAGTGCCCAGACCAGTACTTAACACAGGAACAACGGGAATTCATCTCAGGTAGTGATCGGGAAGGTCGAGTATTTGGGAGACGGAGCTAGAAGGTTTACAGGATGGTGGTAGGAGCCAGACGTTCTCATCTGATTGTTTCCGTTTTCTTCACAAAGGAGAAAGCAAGGTCATGAGTTTGAGTTGACAGTACAGAAGAGGACATTGAAGGTTTGAGGTGAGGAGATGGAAAACACAGTTGATTCTCATTATTTGTGAATTCCATTGTTGTGGGAAAACAGAGTGGCCGTGACACTGAGGCTATCTTAGGAGGTAGCAGTTTTATTAGCGCTGGGGTGACTCAGCGGGCTAACGCTCCCAGGCTGAGCACCCTGGGGAGAAAGGAGAGGGGTTTTATCTGGTAAGGGAATGGGTCAGTTGTATGGCTATACATTTTTCTTTTGAATTTGCAAGGTTGTACTTAGCAAAACCAGATTTTTGAAAAACAAATGGTCTCCAGGATGTGCATAACAAGCAGGGGTTGTAAACCCATAACTTCACAAAGAGAGGATTTGGGTTAAGGTTGTGAATTAGTTACTATCTTGCATTTCCAGGAAAGCCATCTTTGGCTATTTGGTTTTTTCAAGCAAAACCAAATAGCCAAAGAAGGGGCAAGAAATGGGTATATTTAAAGACCTTTGGGGTAAGAGGGGTTTGGGGTCTTTGATGTTGATTGTAGCCACATGAGTCTTAACTCTTGACTTCTCCAGACATTAGCATGGCATATCCTCAGGTGGTGGACTAGATGGGGGGAGACAAGGGGAGGGAATTTTCCAGCAATCCACAAACTCCTTGACCAAAAGGTGATCTTATTATCATTTCTATGATTTCGGGTGATCTTTGATCTTCTGCCTTGACAAAAAACCTGAAAGTGTCCTAGAGATTATTATGCTAAACCATGAATCTAAAGATTGGGCTGTCCTGGTCTTGCATCTGATGGAGATTTGCTGAGGGGGTGGGGTAGGCTGCCAGCTTGGCCTGCAGTGAAATCTCTGAACGCTTCCTAAAACCTGCCTCTTGGAAATTTATCTATCCATGTCTAACCTGTACTAGATTCAAGGACTGTCAGGGATAAAGTCTAAGTAAAAATGACTATGCTGAGGCAAAAAGGTTGCACTAAATTAAATGTATTCTACCTATTTCTATAGGTACCTCCTTTTAAAGTCCATGCTCTGCCTTCCAGTTTCAGCTCTTATCCTATAACTGTTTTTTTCTGGTAAAGCAGGCATTGTACAGATTTTTTCAGCTCTTATCCTATAAACAAGAGTCAGTTTTGTGGTCTCTTTAGTGCCACTTTTTCTGTCTTTTGTGTGCTTTTTGGTGATTTCGCATTTAAAATACCCCTTTAAGAGTTGTCTAGGGTTCCTGAGAAAGGCTGAGATGCGACGTGTGTTAGAGAAGCTTCATTCAGGGATGAGTTACAGTGCTGTTGTCTGTGGGCTCAGTGTTCATGAATCAATAATATAAAGTGTCTTTAAACAGAAACACGTATAAAATAAGAGTCTGTACTTACTGGTTGATGAAAATGTCATGGTCGGAAGATCCCGGGACCCTAACTCTGTAATTCCTTAGGCGTGAGGGTTCAGCTTCCGGCCTACTTTAGGAACATAACTACCCTACAATCATCTAGAGGAATTGGAGAGTTCATGAATGAGGAGAATCAAACACAATTGTTGGGTGGCCATCACAGCCCACTAGACTTTTAAGAGCATGGATTTAAAAATCAATGGGTGTGAGACTGGGCTGTGGCTCAGCCTACAATCCCAGTACTTTGGGAGACCTAGGTAAGTGGATTGCTTGAGCCTGCGGGTTCGAGTCAGCCCAGGCAACTTGGCAAGACCTTATCTCTATAATAAATAAAAAATTAGCTGCTCGTAGTGCACACCTGTAGTTCCGGTTACTTGGAAGGCTGAGGTGGAAGGATCACCAGAGACTAGCAGGTTGACTCTGGGGTGGCCGTGAGTGTGCCACTGCACTCCAGCCTGGGTGATACAGTGAGACTCTAACTCAGAAATAAAAAATAAACGTCAATGGGTGTGATTGTGTGTTTTCCTACAGTTACATTAGCGAGTATAGTGAAGCCAGACAGAGGTAAGGATGTTGAGAGTGTATGCAAGGAAGTTATTATGATTATCCTTTATAGTTTATGTCTCTCTCTCTCTGTGTGTGTGTGTGTGTGTGTGTGTGTGTGTGTGTGTTTATTCCCTATCCTTTGCCATATTATGGCCAAAAAAAAAAATTGTTAGTATAAAGGAAGCTAAGAATATCTTTTTTCAAAAAATGTTAAATGAGTTTTTAAAAAATACTTATTTCTCTAGCATCCCTCCATAAGCATAAAGATTATTTTTTAAGACACATATACTGTGATCAATATCTTTGATTAGTAGACACTAGAATTTGACAGCATCTACTGGTGGACAGCTAGTTTTCGTTGTATGCTTTGTACTCACTGATAACTGTTTTTTCTGGTAAAGCAGGCATTGTACAGATTTTTTTCTCTTTTTATGTTTGTTGTTTAGGAGTTTTTGGTGTCTAGTGTCATTTGTCAGCACTGGAATTCATGTTCTGCCAATTTCTAGCAAGATAGCCTCTTTAAACCTCAGTTTTCTCAGCTAACGATGATGTTAGTATCTTCCATTGGGTTGTATAAATTAAAAAGATGATAGTTGCAAAGTGCTTTAAAAGTAGTGCCAAACATATAATTTGGACCCACAAGCTGTTAGTTGTGATTATGATGATGATGTTGGAAACTGTTCAACAGGAATGTAGGAAGTAGTAACTGTCAATTTTTACTTCAGACAATAGGAATTGTGTTTTGACTGGAAAGGAGTAAGTCTCAGCTTAGACTTGGGAAATATCTCACCTGGTTCACAAAGAGTCCACTTGGTATCTTAATATCATTGAAGAACTAGATGTCAGGAAAAGGGATATTCTCAGTGTGTGTACAATACACATAGCTGTTGGCTTTGAACCCTGGACCAGGTCCCAGGCTATCTGTCAGGTCCAGCTGTGGAAACGACACAGAAAGGGAAGAAGAGAGAGTCCCAGTGGTTGGGTGGAGACACCAGTCCCTGAAATGACTGCCAGGAGAAACCTTTTGCTAGATGAGAGGGGACAAGTCACAAATTACGATATGGTAGGTTGAAACTAGAGAACTAGATAAACTGGAAACCACATGTTGCTAACCTAAGATACCCGAGAAGTTAGAGAGAGATGAGTGGGTTGGGGAGGGAAGATGATTAGCATGAGGCAGTGGAGATGAAAAGAGATGCAGCTGGGCTCGGTGGCGCAGCCTGTAATCCCACGCCTTGGGAGGCTGAGGTGAGTGGATTGCCTGAGCCCGCGGGTTTGAGACCCACCTGGGCAACTTGGTGAGCCCTCATCTCTACAATATAAAAATAATAATAATAATTAGCCAGGCGTGGTAGCGCGTGCCTGTAATTCCAGTTACTTGGAAGGCTGAGGCGGAAGGATCGCCGGAGCCCAGCAGGTCGAGGCTGCGGTGGCTGGGAGCGGCCACTGCACTCCAGTCTGGACAACAGAGTGAGACTCCAACCCAAAAAAAAAAAAAGAAAAGAAAGAAAAGAGATGCAGACACTGGTAAGGACCCATGGGAGTGGATCTCATGAACCCAGCTTCACTGGAGGAAGAATTCCCTTCTCATTTGGGATTTGGTACCATCATTACTGGAGTGGAGGCAGGTGGTTAAACTGCATAGACCTGGTTGGATGCCAGCCACTGCCTGTCCAAGATGTTAGGGGGCAGCCTCAATTTAAAATCCACCCTCTCTTCTGTAGGGACGCTTGACAATACTTTGTGGAGTGTATCACCCATGCTTTGTTATTGAAAACGAGTGTGTTTTTATTTTTTATTTTTTGAGTTGGAGTCTCATTCTGTCGCCCAGACTGGAGTGCAGTGGTCGCTCCCGGCCACCGCAGCCTCGACCTGCTGGGCTCCGGCGATCCTTCCGTCTCAGCCTTCCGAGTAGATGGAACTACAGGCGCGCTACCACGCCCGGCTAATTTTTGATTTATTGTAGAGATGAGGTCTTGCCAAGTTGCCCAGGCGGGTCTTGAACCCGCGGGCCCAGGCAATCCACTCACTTCAGCCTCCCAAGGTGCGGGATTACAGGCTGAGCCACCGAGCCCATCAACAATATGGTATCTTTGAAATTTTTAACAGCTCAATTTGAACTGGAACATTATACAGCTGAGGCAACAGCTGTATACGTTATACAGCTGAGGCAAATAAAAAAATGAGCATCGTCTGGCCTTTTAGTAAAAGGGTTCTTCAATGACAGCTCAAACTTTTTATTCTAGGAATTTGATTTCCATAATTGAGCCTGCAAATAGATCCGAATCTGCTAGAAATCAAAATCGATGAAAAGCTAACCTGCAAAAAATAATTGAGCCAGCTGTTTCCTACTTTTATTTTGTCTTTGATTTTAAACTTTGTTGTGAAATGGATAAAATACATGTAGCATTTGCCTCTCAATTCACCTCACTGCTGCACATGTCAACTAGAAATGGAATCTCTTAAAAGGCTCTTGTCAAAAGAAGCAAAGTTTTCACATTTGTCTTTCTCTCACTTTGCGTTACAGAATTTAATCTGTATGATGGTAAGAATCACGATTATCAATGATCACTGGTTACAAAACAATCCCAAGAAAGTTACCCTCAGTTCTTTGCGAGCCATCTTAACTCTATGTATAAATAATCCAGCTTTGATTATAATGAAAGAGACTGGGATGGATGGTGTCATCCACGTAATGATGTCCAAGGAGCTTCATAAAGTGTTAACCCATCAGCAGGAGGTAATAACTGGAGCATTATTATAGCAAGTCCTCTCACCAGCTTTGCATTGTCAGGTTTCGAACACCAATGGAAAGTCCCTTTGACTCTTCTTCTGGCGCCACTGCTTAGCAATTCCATTTCCAATCCCTGGAGTTTCAAAGATTATTTTATACTCTAACATGAGCATTCCCTCCTGTTCCCAGGTGTAGATGCATCTTTGCAACTGACTGACCGGAGGAAACCTTTTTTTCATCTCGCCTGTCAGGGTCGCATTAAGTGCACTCAGTCCACCATGTGGCCCTCTGCTTGTCGTTTTAATGGATCGCAGGGCAGCTGCTATAAAGGGGGAGTGTCCAGGAAACTGATGGGAGACCACATTCAAGGGAAGCTCACAGAGCAGTGATTAATAGCTCTTACTGAAGGCCCTTTTCATAGGTGATTGTCAAAGGCTTTGAAAGCAAGCCATCTTGTGAAATGACACAGTTCTGTCCACCTATTTTTCTTTTTCTTTTTTTTTTTTTTTGAGGGATGAAGAGTCCAGTTTTATTCTTGCAGTTTACTAGAAAACCAACAGTTTACAGCTGTTGGGCTACTTTTTATTTTAAAAGTCCACCTCTAATATCCTAAATTAAAATGTCAGAAATATTTTTGCACATTGTGCAGTTTTGTTTTCTGCTGTGGTTTCCATGGATGTTTCAGGCTAGTCGACCATTGATGTGCCTCAGTTTTCTACCCTGAAGAGACCAACCTCAATGAGTGGAAGAAGAACCCATGCACCAATGGAGTATTTTGTGCTGCCAGAGATCGCCAAAGCAGAAAGAGTTGGTTGGCAATATTTCCTGTACTTTCGAACAGAATGAGGAAGAGGAAATGATGTGGAGAAAGCACTGAATTCTGAGAGAATCACAGCGCACTCTTCTGGCCTCAAGTCTTTTTTGTCCAGAGCAGGGCTGTACTGATCCTATTTCTTCATTCTTCCACCGAGCTTCCTTGGATTTCTCTTTTTCTTCATACACAAACAGTCCCCTTGGATTCCCAGGAAGCAAGCCACTTGGTAGGAGAAGATTGAGTAACTTTCTTTTTTAGAAAGCATTTCAAAAGAATTATTCATTTTAGTACTGTCATTTACTGAATTTAAAACTGGCTTTGTCTAAGCTAATGTTGGAAAAATAATTCTAATGATTTTTAAATATTTCCTATTAAATGATTTTCTCAGCTTTATTGAGAAATAATGGACAGATAACAATTGTATATATTGAAGGTACACAATATGATATTTTTACATATGTGTGCTTCGTGAAATGATTACCACAATCAAACTAATTAACATATCCATCACCCTCACCTAGAGCGTTAGTCTATTTGGACTGCTACAACAAAATGCCTTAGACTGGGTACAATTTATAAACAACAGAAATGTATTGATCGCAGATCTGGAAACCGGGAAATCCAAAATCAAGACACCGGTGGATTCAGTGTCTGGTGAGGGCTTGCTCACTGCTTCATAGCTGGTGTCTTCCTGCTGCATCTTCACATGGTGGAAGGAAAACACAAGCTCCCTGGCTTCTTTTATAAGGCCACTAATCCTTTTAACTAATCACCACTGAAAGCTCCCAGCTTTTTAATATGCTTTTTAAATACTATTGCATTAGAAATTTGGCTTCAACATATGAATTTTGAGGGACACAACATTCAGACCACAGCACCTAGTTACTAAATACATATATATGTATATATTTTTTGGTTGTGAAAAGACTTGAGCTCAACTTTCTCAGCAAATTTCAAATATGCAACATATTATTTATTTTTTTTAGTCGGAGTCTCACTGTCCCCCAGGCTGGAGTGCAATGATACACTCAACCCACCGTGCTCAGGTGATCCTTCTGCCTCAGCCTTCCAAGTAGCTGGAATCACAGGCATGTGCTGCCACGCCCAGCTAATTTTTTTGGTTTATTGTAGAGTTGAGATCTTGCCAAGTTGCCCAGACTGGTCTCGAGCCCCTGGGCTTAGGCACTCCTCTTGCCTCTGCCTCCCAAAGTGCTGGGATTACAGGCATGAGCCACTGCAACATATTGCTATTCGCTGTAGTTACCATGCTGTGCATGAGACCTCCAGAATTTACTCAGAACTGAAAGTGGATGCCCTTTGACCAACATCTCCCCATTCTCCCTCACCCCAGCTCCTGATAAGCACCACTCTACTCTCTGCTTCTTGAGTTCAACTTATTTGATTCTACATATAAGGGAGAGCATGCAAATTTTGTCTTCTGTGTCTGGCTTGTTTCACTTAGTATAATGTTCTCCAGATTAATCCATGTTGTCACAAATGGCAGAATTTTCTTCTTCCTTTTTTTCTTTCTGGAGTCGGAGTCTCACTCTGTCACCCAAGCTGTAGTGCAGTGGCATGCTCATGGCCACCACAGCCTCAACCTGTTGGACTCAACCTTCTAAGTAGCTTGAACTACAGAACTACAGGTATACACTACCATGCCTGGCTAATTTTTGATTCATTGTAGAGATGAGGTCTCAACAAGTTGCCCAGGCTGGTCTCAAAACCCTGGACTCAGGCAATCCTCTTGTCTCGGCCTCCCAAAGTGCTAGCATGACAGGCTTGAGCTACTGTACCCAGCCAGGATTGTCTCCTTTTTAAAGGCTGAATAATATTCCATCGTGGGGTGTGTGTGTGTGTGTGTGTAAAGAAAATGCATAACATTGTCCGTATCCATTCATCTGTTGACAGATACTTATATTGCTTCCACATCTTAGCTACTGTGAATAATGCTACAATAAACATGAGTGCGCAGATGTCTCTTTGAGATAGTGGCTTTATTTTCTTTGAATATATACTCAGTAATGGGATTGCTGGGTCATATGGCAATTCTATTTTTAATTTTTTGAGGAAACTTCATACTGTTTTCCATGGTGGTTGCACCAATTTACATTCCCCCAACAGTGTATGATTCCTTTTCTCCAGGTCCCTGCCATCATTCATTCTTTTTTATCGGTTTGAAAATATGAGTGTTAACAATTACATTAGCAACTTATCCTAGAAAAAGTGCTACATACCTCATTGCTGAATATCACTATAGTCACCTTCAAAGTACTCCCCTTGATAAGCTATGTACTGATGCCAGCACCTCATCTATCCATCAAAGCAATTTTGGAACTGTTTTTCTGGATTGACCATCAGAGCTGTCATCATATTATCCTCGTTAACTTGAAGTCATCAAAATGCTTTCCTTTCAATATTTCCTTTATCTTTGGGTAAAGAAAAATGTCACTGGAGGCCAGATCAGGTGAGTAGGGAGGATGTTCTAATACAGTTATTAGTTTACTGGCTAGAAACTCCTTTACAGACAGTGCTGTGTGAGCTGGTACATTGCTGTGATGCAAGAGTTCCCTTGGGACTATTTTGGTATACACCTTTCTCATGCCAAGATTTTCAGTTAAGATTTTCCTAACGATAACGATATTTATTTGGTCTGCTGTACTTCTCACAGCCGACAATTTTTGTGTACAATTCAACAAGTTTTTTCAATGCTTTCACCAGTTCTACTTGTTACTGGCCATTCTGACCTCTCTTCATCAGTGATACTTTCTATCCCTTCAGAAAAACGTTTAATCCATTTGTATGCTGCCGTTTTCTTCATGGCATTATCCCTATAAACTTGGATTAACATGTCTCTGATTTCACTTCCATTCTTGCCAAATTTAACAAGAAATTTAATATTTGTTCATTTCTCTCATTCAGACTCTGATGTTCTCATGACAACAGCTCTGATGGCCATTCCAGAAAAAGAGTTCCAAAATTGCTTTGATGAATAGACTAGGTGCTGGCATTGGTGCATAACTTCCCAAGGGGAGTACTTTGAAAGTGACCAGAGTGATATTCAGCAATAAGGTATGGAAAACTTTTTCTAAGACAAGTTCACGAACTTAATTGTCAGACCACATAGGTATCCTATGAGATTAGGTATCTCCTAGTTTTGACTTGCATTTCCCTGATTATTAGTGACATTGAGGACATTCCCTATCTTTGTCCTATAAATATTTCACCTTATTTCTAGTGACTCATCCTTGAGAAATAGTTGACATTTCATAGACGGACAGACCAGTGCTCAAAGAAGACCAAGATCCTTACTTAAAATCGCCAAATCCGTGGGTTCTCAGGTCTCATTGCCACACCAGATTTGACCTGCATTAACATCTTCCGCCTTTCAACAATGAGGTAAAAGGCATGTTTAATGACTCTTCTTCCTGAAGCTCTTGTTTGAAGCTCAGAAAAGAAAAGAAGTAGAATTCCTGGCTGACTTTTAAGACTGACAGGCAGAAATCGATATCATCAGTGTTTCTTTTCACTGGGCTTCAGTTTAATGAAGTGGAGATGTCTTTCTCACCAACTGAGAATACTCTGACAATGGTGCTTGAATCCCTCCCGATGGCTGTGCTTTGATGGCTGGGTTATAGAGATGAAATGTCGCTCTGTGGCCATGCATCCCCCAGTCCCCTAGAGATGATGCTCTATATAATTAAGCCGTGGTCAGCCTCAGACCTCTTTGCCCTCCGTTGCTCCAAGGGAGACACAGTTGTCCAGAGGTGAAACTCCAGATGAGACCCATTTGCCATTTCAGAGCTGACTGATAGTCTGTAGAACCTGGATCAGACCTGCTTTGACTTCAAAGAGCTTACTGAATAAACATGAGTCACAGACTCGTGATGGCCGATAATAAAATAACTTCAGATCCCGAGAAAATTATATTTTTGATGAGAGAAAGTTTGAAGAAATTTATTGACATGTTGCAATGACTTCTTAAGGGCAATTCAGCAAACGCCCTAGGGAGGTACATTTAGGAAAAGAGACTTGCAGACAAAAATTCTCTCCACCTTACTTTAACATATTAGATGTTCAAAGACTTGCTATTACTTAATTCATACAGTCTGTCAGTGCGGCTGATTGAAAATTGACTGTGTGACCAGTGAGTCAATCAATATGTATCGTGTGCCTACTGAATGCTAAAACTTCAGTAGATATTTAAAAATTAAGCACATGCACATTTAATGTCGGGTAATAACTGTTTTCTAAACACAAGTGATTGCCATTTTTAGAGAGTAACGTGGATTCTTTTCCTGTTAAAACTTTGCATTCAATTTCACTTCTAAGGTGGCACTGCATAGTGGTTAAAAGCACAGACACTAGCCAGACTGTACTCTTTGGTTCAAATTCCAGCTCTGCCATATTCTGCTTTGTAATGTTGGATAAGTTACCTAACCCTTAACGATGAGGAAAAGAATACCTATATCATGATTGTTATTAGAATTAAATCAATTCATATTTGCAAGTTGCTTAGAACAAAGGCTGGCAAACAATACCGTGCAAAGAATACTGTACCAGAATTTATTAAATTAATAGAAAATGTCTTCTCAAAGTAGAGTAACATGGAAAAACTGTAGTTATTACAACATCTGGCTGAATTTCAATAGGTATGCCTATCTCTATTTTTCAGCCAAAAAACCTGGGTAAGACCCAGAAAAACAAGACATCTTACCCAAGCATCTGTTAATTGGCAAAGCTGGTACCCAAATTTATTTACTTGAACACCGCCTAAGAGGAACATGCTTTCCAACTTATTGCTTCCAAAATACAAATAATAATAATAATAAAAGCCAAAGCCACACAAAGAACAAAAAAAAAAGGCAGGGAAATGGGTTTCAGGCGGCATCATTTATGCCCTGACAACATGAGCCAGTGGTTATCTACATAGTTGAAGAAGGGAGGGAAAGAGAGAGACTTGTTAAAGGATACAAAATTACAACTAGGAGCTGGGCTGGGTGGCTCAGCTGGGTGGCTCAGCCTGTAATCCCGCGCCTTTGGGAGGCTGAGGTGAATGGATTGCCTGAGCCCGCGGGTTCGAGACCCGCCTGGGCAGCGAGACCTCATCTCTACAATAAAATAAAAAAATCAGCCGGGCGTGGTAGCGCATGCCTGTAATTCCGGCTACTTGGAAGGCTGAGGCGGAAGGATCGCTGGAGCCCAGCAGGCGAGTCTGCGGTGGCCGGGAGCAACCACTGCACTCCAGTCTGGGCGACAGAGTGAAACTCCAACTCAAAAAAAACCAACAAAAAACAAAAAAAAATTACAGCTAGGTAGGAGGAATGAGTTCTAATGTTCTACACCACTACAGGATGACTATAGTTAACAATATAATCGAGTTTCAAATAGCTGGAAGGATATGGAATGTTCCCAACACAAATAACTGATAAATGTTTGAGATGGTGGCTAATGCTAATTGCCTGGATCTAATCACGATACATCCTCTGTATTGAAACGTCACTGTGACCCCATAAATATATACCGTTAGTAGGTGTCAATGAAAAAAAATATTTTAGTCAGTCTCTCCCTCTTCTTCTCTCTGCCTTATTAATAACAACTAGAGGTGAAATAGACACGGGAGGGTTCCCACCAGGTAAAGAGTTGAGAGGGCTCAGAGTCTACCATAGTAACAGGAAGGCCGTAACTGACATGACGGTGAAGCCAGAGACCTGGTTCCTCTGTCCTGGGTAAAGGTGCTCAACATTGCCAGTGACTGGATTCTTCTCTGTGTAGTTTCATTCCACTGACTGAATTTGACTGTTTCGTGTTTAAATCATGCAGTCTGCACAATCATCATAATAAAAATAGTGAACATATCTGTCACCTCCAAAGCTTTTCACACTCCTCCCTATCCTCAGGTAACCACTGATCTGCCTTCTAGAGAGAAAATAGTTTATCAGTTAGTTTATGTTATCTTTTAGAGGGAGTCTGGATTCTCTTATTTATACTTTGACCCATAATTATTTTCAGATTCATCCATGTTCTTCCTTTTTACCGCATGATACTAATCCATTGTATGGTACTCTGGGTTGGAATGTGTTCTTCCCACGTGATAGGTTGAGGTTTTAACTTCCAGTACTTTGGAATGCGATCTTGTTTGGAAATAAAATCTTTAGAGATGCAATAAAGTGAAAATGAGGCCATTAGGTGGGCCTTAATCCATTACAATGGGGGTCCATTAAAAAAGGGGAAATTTGGACACAGAGGTCTACATAAAGGGAAGTACTTAAAGACACAGAGAGAATGCCATCTGCAAGTCAAGGAATGCCTGCGGTTACCAGAAACTGGGACAGAAGTGTGAAGCAGATTCCCTTAAAGACCTCAGGAGGAACCGATCCAGTTGATAACTTAATCTGGAATTTCTAGACTCTAGAACTATGAGACCATAATTTTGTTATTTAAGCCACCCATTTCAAGGTACTTTGTTTTGATAGCCCTAACACATATGGATATATAAAATTTGTCTATCCATTTATCTGTTGATGGACATGGGGGTTGTTTCAGTTCTTGGCTACTACAAAAAGCTGCTGTGAACATTCTTAGCTGTTTCGTATGGGCAATTACTTTCATTTTTCTTGGATAAATATCTAGGAAATATAGGATGAAACATATTGCAGGTATATGCTTAATTTTTCCAAGAAACCGCCGAACTATTTCCCAAAGAAATTGCACCATTTAAACATCTGACCAGCTTGTATAAGGATTTTATTTCCTTTGTATTCTTGCTAATACTCGGTTTGACCAGTCTTTCCCGTTGTAGCCATTCTACCAGGTAAGTGGTAATAGTGCATCATTTTAATTTGCATTTTCCTAATGACTAATGGTATTAAGCATTGGTATATCGTCTTTGGTGAAGCATCTGTTTATTGTTTGTGCTTCTTTTATTTAATTGGGCTGTGTGTTTGCTCATTATTGAGTTTTGAATACTCTTTATATATTTTGGATACAAATCCTTTCTTGGATAGGTGATATACAAATATTTTCAAAGTTTGAAAAGTTTTTTTTGACTTTGATTTATACTTTGCACTATATAATAAGGTAACTCAAAATGGATGATGATCTTCAATATAAAACCTAAAACTATAAAACTTTGAGAAGAAAGCATAGGAGGAAACATTTGTGACCTTGGGTTAGACAGTGGTTTCTTAAATATAACACTAAAAGCATGATCCATAAAGGAACAAATTGATTGTCTTAACCTGTTCAGGCTACCATAACAAACTATCATAAATGGGATGTCTTACACACAACAGAAATTGATTTCTTAACATTCTGGAGGCTGGGAGAGTTCAAGATCAAGGTGCCAGCAGATTTGGTGTCTGGTGAGTGTCCATTTCCCATAGATGGCCTTCTCACTATGTCCTCACACAGTGGAAGATCAACGTCGCTGTTGGGCCTCTTTTATAAGGGCAATAATCCCGTTCACGGGGGTTTCACCCTCATGACCTAATCACTTCCCAAAGACCCCACCTCCCAATACCATCACCTGGGAGGGCTAAGACTTTAACATATGAATTTGTGGGGGACACAAACATTGAGGCCACAACATTGATAAAATGATAAAATAAAAATACTTGCTCTTTAAAAATTTCTGTTTAGAGTAAATGGAAAGAAAATATTTCCATAGCTTACATCTGATATAGGAACTCCTGAAACTCAATAATGAGGAAATCATCATTTCAGCATTAATATGGGCAAAATATATTTTCCCAGTCTTTGGTCTCTTTCCATTTTTTTCTAGAAACTTGATCATTTTTCATTTTGTATTTAAATCTATGATTGATTTTTGGGTTAATTTTTGTATATGGAATGAGATACGGATTCAAATTCTCCCTCTCTCTCTAGCATATGGCTAGTCAGTTGTTGCAGCACCATTTATTGAAAAAATATTTTTTTCCACCGAACTACTTTTGTATCTTTGTAAAAAGTCAGTCATCCATATACATGAGACTATTTATGGGAACTGTTTTATTCCATTGATCTATCTTTTTTGTCTTTATGCCATTGCCACACTCTCTTTTGCTTTATAATAAGACTTGAAGTTAGGTAGAGTCAGTTCTCTAACTCTGTTTTCCCTTTTCAGATTGTTTGGCTAATTTAGATCTTTTGCATTTTAGTATAAGCTTTAGAATCAACTAGCTGATTTAAAAAAATAAAAGCCAACTGGGATTTCAATTAGGAATGCATTGGGTATATAAATCAGTTTGAAGAGAATTGTTCTTTTTTGTTTGTTTTTGTTTGTTTTTTCTGTTTTTGTTTTTAGTTGGAGTCTCACTCTGTCGCCCAGGCTGGAGTGCAGTGGATTATACTGCGCCCAAATGAGAATTGGTATCTTAACAACATTGAGTCTTCAGAGCCATGAACATGACATATCTGTCTATTTAGATCTTCTTTAATATCTCTGATCAATGTTTGATAGTTTCTAAAATTCCATCAGATTTTCTACACAGACAACCATGTTATCCACAAATAAAGATAGTTCCACTCCTTCCTACCTTCCTTCCTTTCTTCCGTTCTTTCTGTTGGAGTCTCACTGTCACCCAGGTTGGAGTGCAGTGGCACACTCATGGCCACCGCAGCCTCTACCTGCTGGGCTCAGACAATCCTTCTGCCTCAGCCTTCCAAGTAGCTGGAACTACAAGCATGTGCCACCATGCCCAGCTAATTTTTTGACTTATTGTAGAGATGAGGTCTCACCACGTTGCCCAGGCTGGTCTCAACCCGTGGGCTCAGGCAATCCTCTCACCTCAGCCTTCCAAAGTGCTGGGATTATAGGCATAAGCCACCGCACCCAGTCAACTTCCTGCCTTCAATCTGGATGAAATTTTATTTCTTGGCTGATTACACTGACTAGAACCTCCAGTACAATGTTGAATAGCAATGGTGAGAGCTAACACCTCTGTCTTGTTCTTGGTCTTAGGAGAAAGCATAGTCTTTTAACATTATGTATGATGTTTGCTATAGATTTAAGTAGATGTGCTTTATCAGGCTGAGGAGATTCCTAGTTCGTGTGGGCTGGTGTGTGTGTGTGTGTGTGTGTGTGTGTGTGTTTTAAAATCAGGAATAAATATTGGATTTTGTCAAATGCTTTTTCTTCATCTGTTGAAATGCTTATATGACCTGGTGCAATGGATATAGCACATTGGACTTCTAGATACAAGATGATTATATGATTTTTCTTGTTTAGTTTGTCAATATGGGGAATCACATGGATTTTCTAATGTTAAATCAACTACATTTCTGGAATAAATTCTACATGGTCTTGTTTTTTTTTCTTTTAAAATATTGCTGAATTCAGTTTACTAAAATTTTGTTTAGAATTTTTGTATACATATTATGCCAATTTTTAATAAAAAAATTATAGATATAGGTATAGATATCTCTGGCTATAATTTAGTATTTGCCCATTTATCTTAATTCTATTAATTTATATTTTGTACATTTTGAAGCTCTATTTTTAGGTACATAAAGATTAGGATTTTTTGTTGTCTTTGTGAACTTACTACTTTATCACTTGAAATGTCTTTACTGTTGGTACTATTATTGCTCTGAAATATACTTTGTATTATGTTATTAATATAGTTACTATGGCTTTCTTCTAGCTAGCATTGGCATGTTGGAACTTTTTTCATAAAATATATTGGTATAAGTCAAAATCAAGGTTATACATACAGGCATGTGACACATGAAAACATTTTGGTCAACAATGTACCTCAAGCTAGACATATACTTAATTTATATACCACCATTAAAGTATTAGAGTATTTTGAATTTGACTATATATCTTAAATGAGTTTTATACTTTCATATGTTTTCATGTTACATATTAATATCCTTTTCCTTTGGCTTGAAGAACTCCTGTTAGCATTTCTTGTAAAGGAGAGCTAGTGGTGATAATCTCCCTCAGTTTTTGTTTGTCTGAGAAAGCTTTTTTGTCCCCTCCATTTTTGGATGGATAGGATTGCCGGGCTTAGTATTTCTGGTTGACAGAAATTTTTTCATTCAACTTCTTGAACATATCACCCCGCTCCCTTCTTACTTGCAAGGTTTCTGCTGAAAAATCTGTTGGTAGTCTTCTTCTTATGTGACAAGTTGCTTTCCCCTAATGCTTTCAAAATACTCTCTTTGTCTTTAACTTTTGACAGTTAGACTGTAATGTGTGTTGGTGTAAGTCTCTTTGGAGATATACATCGAGCTTCCTGAATCTGGAGTTCTATTTCCTTCTCCAGGATTGAAAAGCTTTCTGCCATTGTTTCTTTGAACATGATTCCTTCGCACCTTTCTTTTTCTCTTCTCCTTCTGGAACTCCAAAAATCTGTATACTGTTCTGCTTGATGATGTCTCATAAATTGCTTAAGCTATCTTCATTCTTTTCTTTCTTTTTTACTTGTTCTTCTCAGTTTGGATGATTTCCTATGATCTGCCTTCAAGTTCACTAATCTTTTCTTGTTTGGCCTAGTCTACTGTTCAACACTTCCTTTGAATTTTCCAGTTTGGTTAATGTATTCTTCAGAAGTATGATTTCTGTTGGAGACTATTTAATATTATCTATTTCTTTGTTAAAATACTCAGTTTATTTATGCATCACTTGCTTGACCTTGGGGTGCATCTTTAGAGCCGTTCTTTTGAATTCCCTGTCAGGTAAATTCATCTCTTTACGTCTTTAGTGACAGCTTCTGGATATCTATCTTATTCTTTAGTTTGGAAGCCATCTTATTGTTTCTTCATTTTTCTTGATATTCTGTGTCGGTTTCTGTACATTAGATAAGACAACCACCTCTCCAAGTCTTGTTAATCTGACTGCTTGTAAGAGTTGGTTTTCACTAATCAGACTAACCAGAGATTTTCAGCACCTCTCCAGTCTATGTGCTTGCCCAATCTGCTGTCCTTGTTCTAAGTGGCCTCTAGGAGATTAGGGTGAGTCAAATCACATTAGTGCCTTGAGACAGGTGAGATAGAATCCACTTCCTCTGTATGCAGCTGGGAATATTGAGTGTTAGATTTGTGTTCCAGTTCCTTCTTTCCTCAGAACGGAGCTGGGAACCAGAGTTTATCTTCCATCTGTTCTGCTGTACTCCAATTAGAGGATCTGTAACAGAGGCCTGCATGTTCACTTTCTCACTCAGACTACACTCTCTGAGACTGGGAAGGTAGCTCTTGAGTGTGCAAATGTAGAAATCACCCTTCCAGGGAGACTCGGGAATGCATAGGGCCATCAATTCCCAAAGCTAGATGATGCAGGAACCAGTCCCTTGGGTGGGAGTTGCAAAAGTTGGGGTGCTCAATACATGTACAAATTCCTCTGGGGAAGGTCTGCAGACCTGAATTCAATCCTGGGCTTGCCGGGGAAGAAGACACTGTCAGTTCCCATTCTCCCATTCAGGCTTGCAAAGGTCTCACAAACTCCTTCCAGGGAAAATATGTAGGCCTGGATTTATTACTGGAACACGCTATGAGAGGAGACATGGGGAGTACTGTCCTTCCCATTCATGCTGCAGAAGGTTTATTCTTTTATCTGCCATGTAGACTCCAAGATGCAAGCCAGTTGGAAGCCAGAATCCCTGGGAGCTGCTGGAAAACAGTGCAGACAAACCCCTTTCAGAGAGATGATGGAAGCTGGATGAAACCTGGGAGCTACAGTTGTTGAAAATACTGTTGCACTTCAAAAGGACCGCTTTGTTTTTTGTGTTTTGGGGAAATTCTCCAGTGTAGAGTTCTGCTGCTCCCCAAGAAAGGTGCTAAAAGCCAAACCCAGCTGGGTGTGGTGGCTCAAGCCCAGGTAAGAGGATTGCCTGAGCCCAGGGGTTCGAGACCAGCCTGGACAACATGGTGAGACTTTGTTTCTACAATAAGTCAAAAAATTAGCCAGGTTTAGTGGCATATGCCTGTGGTTCCAGCTACTGGGAAGGCTGAGGCAAAAGGATCACTTGAGCCCAGTAGGTCAAGACAGCAGTGACCATGAGCATGCCACTGCACTCCAGCCTGGGCGACAGAGTGAGACTCCAACTCTAAATAAAAAATAAATAAGCCAAACTCTTCTGCAGGAACTGTGAAAGATTAGGTGCTATATGTGTGCAACAAACCTGTCACTCCTCAGAAAGAAGCTGGGAGTTGAGGATTTCTTTCTGATTGTAAGGATCTGTGCTGACGATGGGACTTGGGCATGAGTGTCTTGCTTTTTCTAGCTCTTCCAATGTGGATATTTTATCAATTGTTTGGTGTACAGGAGTCTTTTAGCTAGCTTCTGGATTTCTCTGAGAGGGAATTGAACCATGTATAGGTGTTTTTTGATGCATCTGTGGGAGGAAAGATAGCCGGAAATGTTCTATTTCTTCATGTTGCTAACATCACTCCCCAGAGCTTGAGGTTTGGGGAAATAACTTGAAATAGGAGACTATGATAAATGATTTTTGAGGCCTTAATTTCCTTAACTTCAGGAGATTGTTTTGGCAAATACGTTTTTGAATAGATATCTATGAGAGGGGTATTCCCCCTAAACCAGAATTTATTTATATAAAATTGTGTCTTTATTTTTATGTGTTTAAACTTCAGTCACCTTCAAAGTACTCTCCATGTGATGCAACACACCTATCAAGATGCTTTATTCATTGCTGAAAACAGTTTTGAATTTGTCAATTTGGGTGTGTTTTAGTGCTTCTGCTGTTTTTTTGTTGTTGTTGTTGTTTCTTTTTTTTTTTTTTTTTTGAGTTGGAGTCTCACTCTGTCGCCCAGACTGGAATGCAGTGGCATGCTCCTGGCCACTGCAGCCTTGACCTGCTGGGCTCTGGAGCTCCTTCCGCCTCAGCCTTCCAAGTAGCCACAACTACAGAAGCACGCTAATTAGGTGTCACCCAGCTAATTTTTGATTTATTGCAGAGACGAGGTCTTGCCAAGTTGCCCCGGCAGGTCTCGAACCCGCAGGCTCAGGCAATTCGCTCGCCTTGGCCTCCCAAAGTGCTGGGATTACAGGCTGAGCCACTCAGACTGGCCTGTTGTTGTCTGTTGCTGTTTCACCTCTTCCACATTGGCAAAATGTTTCCTTTTGAAGACTTTTTGCCTAGGGAAACAAAACAAAAGTTGCTCAGGGTGAGATGGTGTGAATAGGGAGGATGGGGCATGGGGGTCATGCTATTTTTGATGAAAAACTGCTGCAAACTCTGGACAGGTGTGGACAGGTGAGCTTGTAGATCACTTGCCATCAAGTGGGCAAAAACGTTGAAAGTATCTCAAAAAAAAAAAATTCACTGAAGCCAAATGCAGTCTCTCACAATGCTAGCTGGTACATTGATGCTGATGGATTTTTAGAACACTTACCTAGCAAAGGAAGCCAAAAAAATTCAATTTTGGGGGAGTCCCCCTCGTATTTAGAATTGCTCCCACCTAACCGAAAGAATGATCCTGAAATATAGGTAGTAAAGATGTAATCAAGGAAGGCAGTTTTCAAACATAGCCATAAGGGATAAAAATTGGCATTGTTTATATATAACCATAATGTTTATATTTATTTTTCTCCAGTTAAGGCATTTTTCTACATAAGCTAATATGCTGCTATGCTTTTTGGGTAAAAGGAAATACTTATTAAGCATTTCCCAAGCATCTGGAATAATACCCCTTTCTCCCATCTGTTCTAGGCAGTTAAACATACTTTGGGCCAGTCGCATTTTCCACAATAGTTTCTTTGGAATTAAAACGACTGAATTCTCCAAGCAGAAAATGAAAACCCTGAAACAGAGGCAGAATAACAAGTATTGTTTCTGTTCAATCAAATATAAAATTTAAATGCACAATTAAACTGCTTCTGTTTATGTGCATTAACATTTATAGCCTCTTATCCCATGCGATAA
This sequence comes from Carlito syrichta, assembly GCF_000164805.1. Classification (NCBI taxonomy): domain Eukaryota; kingdom Metazoa; phylum Chordata; class Mammalia; order Primates; family Tarsiidae; genus Carlito; species Carlito syrichta. Next base: position 263,762 of record NW_007245729.1, read on the forward strand.
TTGAAACTACCCGATGGAAAATAGACAACTCGAGACCAAATAAAATGAGCCTGGTGGTCTCAGGGACAAGCATCTTTCGTCAAGCAGTGTCGGTGAAATGCATTTTTATGTCTCATTCTGAGAGTAAACTGTTAGGTCAGCATTTGAGCTTGTGTGTGTGCTCAGATCTAAAGCAATGTGGCCCAAGAGAAAGGCTAAAACATGTTGTCCTCACCGTTCCTAGCTTCAGACTCATCTGGTTGAAAATTTCTTCAGTGGTTCTTAGAATAACAGTTAGGTAACACTGAGACTTTTGCAAGGGGCATATGTTTCTAAGAACCTAATAACCTTTACAAATTTCAAAAGAACCAAATGATCTCTTCTGAGCCCTTGCCACTCAAAGTGTGGTTCATGAACTAAAAGCATTAATATAACCTGGGAGCTTGTTAGGCATACAGAATCTCAGGCCCCACCAGACACACTGTTCATTTTAACAAGATCCCGGGTGATTCATATTAAATTCTGAGACTTATTGAGTCTTGTCATAAGCTCGTTGTACAGGTTTTTGTTGGAGAGTAAGTTGAGAAGTGAGAGGGTTCTATGTTTTAAGAGATAAGTGCTGGCTGGCTGAGCGTGGTGACTCACACCTATAATCCCAGCACTTTGGGAAACCAAGGCCAGAGGATCACTTGAGGTCAGGAGTTCAAGATCAGCCTGAGCGGCATAATGAGATCCTGTTTCAACAAAAAATAATAATATCATGGTGGCACACTATTTATTTTTTGCAAAATAAAGCATATTTTTCTATATAAGATAATATGCAGCCGGGCTCGGTAGCTCAGCCTGTAATCCCGCGCCTTTGGGAGGCTGAGGTGAGTGGATTGCCTGAGCCCGCGGGTTCGAGACCCGCCTGGGCAGGCGAGACCTCATCTCTACAATAACTCAAAAAATTAGCCGGGCGTGGTAGCGCACGCCTGTAGTTCCAGTTACTTGGAAGGCTGAGGCGGAAGGATCGCCGGAGCCCAGCAGGTCGAGGCTGTGGTGGCCGGGAGCGGCCACTGCACTCCAGTCTGGGCAACAGAGTGAGACTCCAACTCAAAAAAAAAGATAATATGCTACTGTTATGCTTTTTTGGGTAAAAGCAAATATTCATTAAGCATTCCCCAAGCATCTAGAAGAATATCCCTTTCCTCCTACTGTTCTAGACATTTAAATGTAATTTGAGCCAATTGCAAAGACTATCTGTAGTCCTTGGGAGACTGAAGCAAGAGAATCCCTTAAGCCTGAAAGTTTGAGGCTTTAGGGAGCATGATTGTGCCACTGCACTCCAGCCTGGGTGACAAAGCAAGACCAGGTCTCAAAAAACAAAAACATGAAAACAGGTAGGTGTCAATTCTTTTTATTAATCTAATTTAATTTTTTTTTTTTTTGGAGTTGGAGTCTCACTCTGCCACCCAGGCTGGAGTGCAGTAGCATATTCATGGCCACCGCAGCCTCGACCCACTGGGCTCAGACAATCCTTTTGCCTCAACCTTCCAAGTAGCTAGAACTACAGGCGCACACCACCATGCTCAGCTAATTTTTGGTTTATTGTGGAGACGAGGTCTCACCAAGTTGTCCAGGTTGGTCTTGAGCCCCTGGGCTCAGGTAATCCTCTTGCCTCTGCCTCCCACAGTGCTGGAATTACAGGCTTGAGCCTGGTCAGCGCCAGTTCTTTGGAAGGAGGTTTTGGCATTGCAGCTCTGTGCAGTTGAACAGCATGTAGGGAAAATGCAGAGAATAGCTTCTCTTTGAGAACACAGCCTCTAGTGGCTGGGATGCCCAGGAACTCACCAGTACTGTGGCATGGCAGAGTTTCTGGTGGCCTCTGGGACACTTGTCAAGTTCAAATAAAAGCTGTCTGTTTCTATATCAGACGGGTGGTACTAATACTTTCTCCATAAATACACAAACCAATTTGTTTTTGTAATTATGCATTTATGGATTAGTAACCATCTTCAGGGGTTAAGTTATCAGCACTCAATTAGACCAAGAGAAAATGGTTAGACCTACAAATAGTCCGAATTTTTACAAAAAAAAAGCTACACAAAAAAAGCACAAAAAACATTTCCCTCCTTCCACAGGGGAACACAGACTGCTCCATAATCCAGGACCTGAAGAGATGCTGAGCATTGTAGCAGGGTCCAAATTTGGTCTTTCCTCAGCACAATTCTGGTCCAAACCCCTGGAAACACTCGGAGCCCTACCAGTTACACGCTGTGCAGACTGAAGACACACTTCCCCATTTTAGTCTCTAGCAGTCAGGACCTCTCTCTACTTTGTTTCAAGATGACTTTTCTAGCTAAAACTTTGTATGTGTTGTTCCCTAAGATCTCTATGGAGGGAGAACAGAGAGAGCTGGATGGCATATAGGAACAGAGGTCTAGATGGCCAAGTGACTTCATGCTTGGGGGTAGAGTGCTTTTCCTCATTCCTCCTCTTGGGCCTCTCTCAACCCTTCCCGCTCTCAACCTTGTAAAAACAACTTCCTGCCGGGCTCGGTGGCTCAGCCTGTAATCCCGTGCCTTTGGGAGGCTGAGGTGAGTGGATTGCCTGAGCCCGCAGGTTCGAGACCTGCCTGGGCAGGTGAGACCTCATCTCTACAATAAATTAAAAAATCAGCCGGGTGTGGTAGCGCGCGCCTGTAATTTCGGCTACTCGGAAGGCTGAGGTGGAAAGATGGCCGGAGCCCAGCAGGTCGAGGCTGCGGTGGCCGGGAGCGGCCACTGCACTCCAGTCTGGGCGACAGAGTGAGACTCCAACTCAAAAATAAGAAAAAAAAAAAAGCAACTTCCATGACCGTTAGTTGCCCCTTCACCGGGATTCCGTTCAGATGTGACTACATAAAGTGATGTCTAAATATCAAATGATAACGGTAATTTTGCTATCTGCTTTCACTGATTGCCCACTCACCCTGCCGTTTTAGGATTTTCTTACTATGCTCTGCTTGGGTATTTACAATATTCTTCGCTGAATGATTAAATAAAGCTTCTGGACACTTCACCACTGAATTACCACACAGAACCTTCGTGGAATTCCTAAGCCTCAACTTCCTGATATCAGAAACAGCGAGAAGCGGGAAGAATGCTGGAATTGAAGCCAGAAGTACCAGCCACAGCATCTTGGCTCTGCCACCTCCAGCTCTGTCATCTTGGGTGAGTTACTGAAGCTTCACTGGGCCTCAGTTCCTCACTGTTGTTGGGGGAAGTGACAATACCAATTCTGTAGATTTCTGTGTGGATGAAAAGAAATAGCCAATGTAAGTCACTTAGGAAAAATGCCGGCACTTCATAGGAAATCCATTGAATCCCTACTTTCAATCCTTCATTCCTTTTCTTTTCTACTTTTTTTTTTTTTTTTGAGTTGGAGTCTCACTCTATTGCCCAGGCTGGAGTGCAGTGTGGCACACTCACAGCCATCCCAGCATCGATCTGCTGGGCCCAGGTGATCCTTCTGCCTCAGTCTTCCAAGTAGCCGAAACTACAGGTGCATGCTACCACACCCAGCTAATTTTTTGATTTATTGGAGAGATGAGGTCTTGCCAAGTTGCCTGGGCTTTTCTTGAACCATGGGCTCAGGCAATCCCCTCACCTCAGCCTCCCAAAGTGCTGGGATTACAGGCTTGAGCCTCCACACCCGGTCTCTTTCCTTTTCTTAGTGAATGGTCTCTCTAGCATGACATCTCAAAAACACAAAATCTAAGCCAAACTTACGTGCTAAAGCTTTGTTGAGTGAGCACAATCCAGGGAAGCCGATGTAAAGGAACCAGGTAAGTGATGTAGAGAATGAGAGGAAGTAAAGACAAGATGGTGCATTTCCAAGCTGTCCAGACTTGACCAAAAAACCTTCTGGCCGCTCAGCCACACCAGGAACCCTTTAGAGAGGACATGTGGACACATGGGTCTCAGCACAGTCTCTAAAGGAGGAGGATGGGGAAGAATCTACCTGTTGGCCCCCATCTGTCCCCCATTGCTCACTGGCCAGAGCCTCCCTCTCCACCACTGGAGTGTTAACTCGCTCCTGTCTCTAGGTCATTTTTGCCACAAGAGCAATGACCAAGAGCCAGTGAAAGGGCATGAGCCAGGGGCATCTTAGGCCTGCTTCTCTGCAACTTGCAGCCTCACAGATGCATTCTGGAAAGCCAGCGGGTTGGGTGGGTGGGTAAGCTGTGGAAGCCTCCAGTATCTAAGCCTTAGCAGTGACAGGAAATATCAAGGGCGGGAGGTGAGAGCTCCGTGGTGTGAGGTCGGAGGCGTGAAGTGAGGCACAGTCCACCTGGTCCTTTTAAGGGACATCAGGAGTAGCTGCTTGCTGCAGCAGGGCCACTGTGAGGCCAGGCGCGGAGTTCAGTGAGCCTCTCTTCAGCAAAGATGGGCATCTCCTCTCTGTGCCAACAAGAATGCTGCTGGTGCCAAGTGATCTTTCTGGAGAGTGACCCATAGCACTGAAGAGAAATCATGGCCAACCAAATCTGAGAAGCACATAAGCTGGATCTGGCATTGTAAGAACAGGGTGTGGACTGGGCATGGTGGCTCAGCCTGTGATTCCAGCACTTTGAGAGGCCGAGGCGAGAGGATTGCCTGAGTTTGAGGGTCAAGACCAGTCTGGGCAATTTGGTGAGAACTCGTCTCTGCAATAAATCACAAAAATTAGCTGGGTGTGGTGGTGTGCACCTGTAGTTCCAGCTACTTGGAAGGCTGAGGTGGAAGGATCACCTAAGCCCAGCGGGTAGAGGCTGTGGTGACTGTGAGCATACCAATGCACTCCAGACTGGGCGACAAGAGTGAGACTCCAACTCAAAATAAATAAATAAATAAAAGAACAGGATGTGGGCTTCCAGCAATCTATGAATGTGAAGGGATGTAAAATTGGCTCACAATACAATTATGACCTAGGCGAAGTTTAGCTTTTGTGCACCTCTGATTAAAGCTCAGGAGAAAGGCTGGGTTTAGGGACCTTAATTTTCAGAATTGGCTTGTCACCTGTCTGACTTTGAAGTCCATGCTCAGTCACATCACTGGGCTACCGCCTCAGCACAGAGATGGTGCTGAAGCCAAGAGATGATCTGATCTCAGACTTTCAGCCTCCAGAACTGTGAGAAACAAATTTATGTTGTTTATAAACCATCCAGTCTATGTTACTTTGTCATACCAACTCATACTGACTAAGGTAACCCAAACTGACTAAGGCAATCCTGTTCCCATCTTAGGAGAAAAATAGAGACCAACAGAGATAACTTTCCTAAACATCCCTTTGCAATGCCATGCATCCTTTGGAGTTGTCCTTGGAGCGTCCTTGGGAGACTAAAGCCAGAGGGCCACTTAAGCCTGGGAGTTTGGGCGGAAACCCGGCCCCAGGACCCTTGAACCTGAAAGGGCAGAGCAAAAGGCTGTGGGAGACCCTGAAAAATAAGATTTTAGTATCAGAAGGAGAAACAAGAGAGAGAAACCAAGAAAGTAAGAAAGAAGGGAGATTTTCAGATTGACGAGAGTAAGCATCAGTTCCAGGTGAGGCAGAGAGGCCAAACAAGCAGAAAGGGAATAAGAAACAAGACAACAGTATTTTGTAACTGTTGCCTCAACTGGAATAATTTCTGTGCCAAGATGGAAGCTAAAAATATTGCTAAGGATTAAGCAGTGCAATGGAAGTGAAGAGCTATTTTTCTCAAAAATATTTTTACTTAAAACTGGCAAATAGAAAAATTTTGGTAGCTTGAGGAGGACTCAGAGTTGAAGCAAGTTTTTTTGTTTTTTTTTTAATTTAATAGCAGAATTCATTTGTTCAGCCTGCTGTGATACCATTAAATTGTTTCTAGGTTTTGACAATTACAAATAATGCTGCTCTAAGCATCCTTGTAAATGTCTTCAGGTGCATCTGTGTGTCTAGCGTGATTGAGCGTCTGTAGGGATAGTCACAGTGCTTTTCAATAGTCAATCAGTAGTTCAATGTATTGATGTATCAGATCATGCTGATAAACTGTTATCTTACATGTCAATTGTTTTCTGCTTGGTCTGAAGTTACTGACAGAGATGTATTAAAACACACAGTACATTATTGATGTGTATATATTTCTCCTCTGACTTTTGTTAACTTTTGCTGCCTTTATTTAGAAGAATATGCAAATTTCCGGTTGTATATTTAAGCATATACAGATTTAGAATTTTTTATGTCTTCCTGATGAGTTGAGATTTTTATTGCTCTGAAACTTTCTTCTTGATCTCTAGAAATATTTTTTATCTTAAAGTCTTCTTTGATATTTGCCATCTTTGCTTAGGAGTTGGAAGGAATATCTTTTTCTATCCTTTTACTTCCAATATTTCTATGTTATTATATTTAAAATGTGTCTTGGAATCAGAATATAGTTTCTTTTTAATGCTATCTGCGCTGATCCAATGTTCCCATTTCTGAGGCACTTAATCCATTTATGCTTATTGCAATTATCTAGAAGCAAAGCATTTTTAAGATGGTGGAAGCATTTATTCTATTTATAGACAGGAGGAAAGTAAAAATAAAGAAATTGAAAATGTGCTTAGCCTGTAATCCCAGCATTTTGGGAGGCCGAGACAAGTGGATTGCCTGAGCCTGTGGGTTCAAGACCAGCCCAGGTAACTTGGCGAGACCTCATCTCTAGAATAAAAATAAAAAATTAGCTGGGTGTGGTAGTGCGCTCCTGTAATTCCAGCTACTTGGAAGATTGAGGAGGAAGGATCATCGGAGTCCAGCAGGTTGATGCTGGGGTGGCTGTGAGTGTGGCACTGCACTCCAACCTGGGCAACAGAGTGAGACTCCAACTCAAAATGAAAAAAAAAGGATTGAAAATGTAAGGAATGGAGGGCAGAGTGATAACTGACAGGACAAGTTCTCAGGGTAATGGATGGTGGTGATGTCTAGAGCCCAGAGCACAAGGAAGAGAATGTCTTGCAGGGGAAGCCTGGGAGGACTGTCACAGATGTGTGGCTGGTGGCAGTGCAAAGGGATGTTTAGGAAAGTTGTCTCTGCTGGTTTCTATTTTTCTCCTAATGTGAGAGCATGATCACCTTGGTTAGTTTGGGTTGTCAATTAGGGTTACCTTACTATGAGTTGGTAAGACGAAGTAACACAGACTGGGTAGTTTACACACAACAGAAATTTACTACTCACCGTTCTGGAGGCTGAAAGTCTGAGATCAGAGTGAAATCATGGTTGGGTTCCAGTGAGGCCCCTTTTCCTGACTTGCAGAAAGCCGTCTTCATGCTGCATCCTTATATGACAGAGAGAGGACATAAGGGCTCTTGGGAGTTCCTTTTACAAGAGAACAAATCCCATTCACAGGTGCCCTACTCTCATGACCTAGTTACCTTCCAAATATCCCACCCACAAATACCATCATGCTGGGATTAGCATTTCAACATGTGAATTTGAGGGAGACTCAAACATTCTATAATGTCCATAAAGGCCTTTTGCTAAAATGTCTGTAAGCAGAACTGAGAGCTGTAGGGACATGGACAAGTTTTGGAAATGCAACTGTAGAGTATGAGAAAGAGAGAGAGGCAGTGGGTGAGATGTGTTTGCTTGGGAGGTGAGGGAGAGTCCTTTGATAACAGCAAAATCCCATTGATGTGGCTTTCCCTGGAGCCCCCACGTCCTTCCATGTCCACTTTGTCACAGCTTCAAAGGGGCAGCTTTCCTAGCTACTGCTACTGCTACTGTTCTGAACAGACTGGAACTTTAGAAGAAGTATATTTGAAGAGGCAGAAAGAGTGAATTTTTCATTTATCTGTGACTCATGTAATCCAATTTTACCTGATTTCCCCCCCCACACACACATACTGGTATTCCCTGTATCCGCTTCCCTGCATTTGTGGGATGACTTATTTATTAATTACTCGTGTGTTGCCTTTGTTGCATGGTGGAATGGAAGGATGGGAGGGCATGATTGGGAAGGAGGCTGGGTATGTGGGCTGAGCTGCAGAGCCTATGACATAGGAGAGCTTGGAATTCTCTGATTCACAAGAGCCCATACTGACCTTCTCCTGGCTTTATGTTTGCCATGTTTCCCCTACTCGGTTCCCAAGTTAGAGCATCCTTTGCAGAAAATCCTTGCTACTTGGTGAGATGCCAGATCCTAGTGGATCAATTCATGGGCTCTGAAGTCAACTTGATTTCAAAGCTTGACTCTATCCTCTACAATCTGTGTTATCTCGAGAAAGTTCTTTTTACCTTCTTGATCCTCCATTTCTTCATCTGTAAAATGGGGTTAAAATGATACCATCTTCTGGATTTCTGAAGATGGAAAAATGAGCTTCTACATTGTGATGGTTAATTTTACCTGTCAACTTGGCTAGGCCATAGTACCCAGTTACTCAGTTAAACACGAATCTAGGTGTTGCTGTGAGGGTGTTTTGTAGAAATGGCTAGCATCTACAGTCAGTTGACTTTAAGTAAAAGAGATGATTTTCTATAACCTGAGTCGGTTTTATCCTATCAGTTGAGAAGAACTAAGAGTGGAACTGGGGTTTCCAAAGGAATTCTGCTTCGAAACGGCAGCATCAGTTTCTGATGGACAGTTTCTAGCCTGCTGGCCTGCCCTGTGGATTTCAGACTTGCTAGCCTCACGATTGTATAGGCCAATTCCTCAAAGTAAGTCTCAAAGAGATATAAAATATCTCTGGCTGGGCGTGGTGGCTCAAGCCTGTAATCCCAGCACTTTGGGAGGCCGAGGTGAGAGG
>NW_007245729.1:272507-276623 GCF_000164805.1 Carlito syrichta
GAGGTGAGAGGATTGCCTGAGCCCAGGGGTTTGAGACCAGCCTGGGCAACTTGGTGAGATCTCGTCTCTACAGTATATCAAAAATTAGCCAGGTGTGGTGGCATGTACCTATAGTTCCAGCTACTTAGAAGGCTGAGACAGAAGGATCACCTGAGCCCAGTGGGTTGACGCTGGGGTGGCCATGAGCGTGCCACTGCACTCCTGCCTGGGCAATGGAGTGAGACTCCAACTCACAAAAATAAAATAAAATCACCAAGTGCTGGCTTGTCATTGTTATCTTATGCCTGCCTATCTATAGAGAATGCTCTCTGGAAGCATGGGCTGTCTGAGGATAATCCCCATGAGTGGGTAAGCTCAACAGTCATTCATTTCCGTCATATCTCCTGAAGTTCTGATGTGCCTCTGCTTTGTTTTGTATTTCTTGTGCAGTGATGTTGCTTACCATGCTCTCCATCCTGTCTCAGATCTTGCGCTGCTCCCTACTCAGCTGCTGGCTTTCACCCTGTGCTTCTTTGACAATCCCTTGCAAAGGCCACTGTCCACCAAACAGTGCCCAGCCTCAGTCTCCACCTCTTCCTCTCTGGGTAGCACCGGTGGCACTGTTGCTTGGGCACCCTCTGTGGTTCTGTTGTGAGTCAGCCCTGAACCCCAGAATACACCATATTGACAGAAACAGAAACCAGAGAGCTGAGCTTCCTTTTGACAGGGCACAGCATGCTGTGGGATGTTGGTTCACGGGCCTAGAACTTAGGATAGCACTTTCTTTACTGCACTCGCACTACATAACAAAACATATTTGCAGCTCAAAAAGACTGCATATTGTTGATTTCATATGCCTCACTCTAACAATTGCATTCTTCCTTCCTGGAATGGATTTATATAGTCTCTCTGTAGTTTCTTTGTGTATGTGTGTGTGTGTGTTGGGAGTCTCACTCTGTTGCCTAGGCTGGAGTACAATGGCACGCCCATGGCTACTGCAGCCTCGACTTGCTGGGCTCAGGTGATCCCTCCACCTCAGCCTTCCAAGCAGCCGGAACAACAGGCATGTGCCACCATGCCTGGCTAATTTTTTGATTTATTGGAGAGATGAGGTCTCTCCAAGCTGCCCAGTCTGGTCTCGAACACATGGGCTCAGGCAATCCTCTCACCTTGGCCTCCCAAAGTGCTGGGATTATAGGCATAAGCCACTGCACTTGGCCTAGTCTCTCTGTAGTTTCAATGGAAAAAATGTTTCTAGGATGAGAGTATTATAACCAGTCAGTGCTGTATAGGGTAGTGCTAAGAGATATTTATGTGTAATTATTGTTATTCTTTTTTTTTTTTTATTTTAAAGATGTGAGGTACAATCCAAGGTTAGGTGTACAGATATTCATTATGCAGGTACCCTTGGTGATGAGGTGTGCCCCCCCTTCCCCAGGCAGATTCTCACTAATGCCAATCCCACTTTTGTCTCCCCACCCTGGCAGTTTCCCGCTATTGCCAATCCTTTTCTTATAGTATTATGATAATTGTTCAAAGTTTGCTTATGAGTGAGAACATGTGATACATAGTTCTTTGTTTCTGTGAGAGATCACTCAGTATTATAGACTATAAGTCCATCTAGGTTGCTGTGGCTTTCAAGATTTTGTTCTTCTTTATGGCTGCACAATATTCCATTGAGTATATGTACCACATTTAAAAAAATCCAGTCCTCTTTTAATGGGCAGCACAGTGGGTTCCATGTTCTTGCTATTGTGAACAATGCTGCAATAAACATATATGTGCAGGTATTTTGAGTATTATGTGAGTGATTTGAGTTCTTCTGGGTATATCCCCAGTAGGCAGACTGCAGGGTTGTATGGAAGGTCAATTTTTAGATCTTTTAGGAGTCGCCACGCTGTTTTCCACAGAGGCTGTACTAGTTTATACTCCCACCGACAGTGTAGAAGTGTTATTATTCTTATTTGACTTTAGTTATGGTAAAAGGTAATCCAAGGGCAACCCAGCGTGTGTCTGGGCCTTGGCTGGCTGCCTTCCTGGTGCTGGTCTCTGGGAGATGGAGGAGTGGGCTCAACGTGGGGACTTGGGAAGCTGTCTGATTGTCATTACAGACAGGCAGACTTGGGGCTGGCTCCGCCTCCAGCCCGGAGAGCCATCCCTGAGCTATGTGCTTTCCCTAGCGGATCCAGAGGTTTACCCTGGAATGACTGGGTGTTTGATGTCCTATGAGCAGCTCTTCTCTGCCAGCGAGCTGTTCTCAGTTATGTGAATTTTCAGTGTAGACGGCACCAAAGGTCGTGGAGCAAAATGCTAAGTATATATATGCACAGGCTCTTGCAAAGTAGAAACATACTGAATTTTATTTATTAAAATTTTAAGGCCAGGCTCAGTGGCTCAGCTTGTAATTCCAGCCCTTTGGGAGGCCGAGGCAAGTGCATTGCCTAAGCCTGAGGGTTCGAGACCAGCCTGGGCAACTTGGCAAGACCTCGTCTCTACAATAAATAAAAAATTAGCTGGGTATGGTAGCACGCACCTGTAGTTCTGTCTGCTTGGAAGACTGAGGAGGAAGGATCGTCAGATCCCGAAAGTCGATGCTGGGGTGGCCATGAGTGTGCCACTGCACTCCAGCCTGGGCGATAGAGTGAGACTGATTCAAACAAAACAAATTTTTTTTTTCAAATGAGGCCTGGCATGATGACTCATGCCTATAATCCCAGTGCTCTGGGAGGCCAAGGTGAGAGGATCTCTTAAGGTTAGGAGTTTGAGACCAGCCTGGGCATTATAGCAAAACCTCATCTCTACTACACACACAAAAAAGTTAGACAGGCATGGTGGCACACAAGTAGTCCCAGATACTTGGGAGGCTGAGGCAGGAGGATTGCTTGAGCTAAGGAGTTTGAGGCTGCAGGGAGCTATGATAGAGCCACTTCACTACAACCTGGGCAACAAAGCAGTATTCTGTCTAAAAAAAAATAAAGTTTAAAAATGCTGTCATATGCACCACATAATCTTCAGAGGCCAGCAAAGTGCCACGTCTCAAGAATGCTCAATAAAAATATAATCTGTGATGTAATGTCATGGTTTCCTTTTTTTTTTTTTACCTTTTATTTTTTTATTTTAAAGATGTGGGTACAATTCAGGGTTAGGTATGCAAATGTTTATTATGCAGGTATGCTTGTTGATGAGGTGTGCCCTCCCATCCCCCAGCAGATTCCCACTACTGCCAATCCCTTTCTTATAGTATTACGATAATTGTTTAAGATCCGCTTATGAGTGAGAACATGTAGTACTCAGTTCTTTCTGTGATAGATCCCTGAGTATGATAGACTCCAAATCCATCCAAGTTGCTGTGAAGTCCATATGTTCCTCCTTCTTTATGGCAGCATAATATTCCAGTGTGTATATGTACCACATTTTTAAAATCCAGTCCTCCTTTGATGGGCAGCACAGTTGGTTCCATGTTCTTGCTATTATGAACAATGCTGCAATAAACATACGTCTGCAGGAATCTTTTTCATAGAGTGATCTGAGTTCCTCCAGGTATATTCCCAGTTAGGGGGATTGCAGGGTCTTATGGAGGGTGATTTTTACATCTCTTAGGAATTGCCACACTGTTTTCCACAGAGACTGTAGTAGTTTACACGCCCACCAACCGTGTAGGAGTGTTCCCTTTTTGCTACATCCTATCCAGCATCTGTTGTTTTTTTAAGTTATTGATGATCACCCTGATTGGAGTTAGGTGGTAACTCAGTGTAGTTTTAAAAATGAGCATTTTTTCATGTATCTGTTGGCTGCTCGTATGTTTTCTTTTGAGAAGTGTCTATTCATATCTTTTGCCTACTATGTAATGGGGCTATTTGTTTTTTTCTTTTTGACACGTTTGAGTTCCCTATAGATCCTAGATGTTAGGCCGTTGTCAGTCATACAGTTGGCAGATATTTTTTTCCCAGTCTGTGGGCTGTCTTCCTGCTCTCTTGATGGTTTCTTTGGCTTTGCAGAAGCTTATTAGTTTGATGAGGCCCCACTTGTCTATCCTATCTCTTAAGGCCTGGGCACTTGGGGTTTTGATCAGGAATTGGTTGCCAGTTCCAATTTCCATAAGGGTGTCTCCTGCATTTTCTAAGGTTCTTATGGTTT